>NW_027254434.1:0-140000 GCF_044704955.1 Pristiophorus japonicus
GGGGGAGCAGGAGCTGGCCGTGGGAGGAGCCCCAGTGAGGCCATTGGGCCAGGGCTAGGGGCTGCGTGCTTCGGGCCCCTCCCACACAGTTCGGCGCCTGGAGCTACTGCACTTGCGTGCCGACTGTAACGCGCATGTGCAGAGGTCCTGGCACTGTTTTCAGCGCAGGGACCTGGCACTGCCCCCCACAGCTCGTGCCGGCTGCGCCGAGGGCCACAGGACCTGTAAGTCGGTGGAGAATACCGAGGATTTTTTTAGGCGCCGTTTTAGGCGCGAAAAACGGGCGCCCCTCCCTTGGGCCCTGTGTGTCGACAAGCATCACAAGCTTACAGCACTTACAGACATCACACTCTCCCTCCTTAATGAAAAATCTATCATAAAAAACATCATAAATAACTTCATTTTTATACATATTTACAAATTTAACTTTACCACTTGTTTTCTGTTTCGTAGAGGATACCTTCGCTCTGGAACAGAACCCTCCAAACATGATGTCGATTTCACACTCATTCGAGGCTCATCCTGAGGAACGTTTTCCTCCCCGGAATTTCCTTGATTTTCATTTGAACTCAGGCTCTACTTCAGACTCGAACTTCAGGCTCTTTGTTTTCCTGACTCGGACTCAGACTTTCAGTCTGATTCTCTCCTGGATTTGTTTCCAGTACATTGGATTTCGGATTTGCTATTTATGTATCAAAACTATCTGATGAGTCAGAAATAATTGAATCATTCCCACCTTCAACTCCTTCCATGTCTGTCGGTAAAATATGATCAATATGAACAAACCTAACCTGTCCATTATCAAACATCTTTACCAAATATGTCTGAGGACACATATCTTCACCACTCTTCCTGGTAACCACTTTAACCATTTATGCTGATGGTTCTTCACTCTCTCCTTCTGGTTTAATTTCACACTTCTCTCTTTTACTCCACCTCTATAATGATTCTCTTTTTGTCTAATTTGTGTCTCTTCTACGGACTGTGCCAAATTTGGTTTTAACAACGAGAATCTGGTTCGTGGCTGTCGTTTGAGAAACAATTCTGCTGGTGTTCTACCAATAGTTGTATGAGGGGTATTTCGATATGTAATCAAAAAATTAGCCAATTTGTGATCCAATGACAACTGTCGTTTTCTTGGATTTGGATCTAACATTTGTTTTATGAGGGCACGTTTGACAATTTGTACAGTGCGTCCTGCTGCACCATTCGAAGCAGGATGGTATGGTGGAACCTTGGTATGTTTCACATAATTTTTACTCGTGAATTGCACAAATTCTTCTGAACGAAATTGTGGTCCATTATCCGAAGCAATTTCTTCAGGGAGGCCAAATGCAGAAAATAATTTTTGGAAAATATCCAATGTTTTACTTGTTTTTTTCCACATTGGAAACACCTCAACCCATTTCGAATGGCTATCAATTACAATGAACAATTGTTGTCCATCTAACTCAGCAAAATCAATATGTAGCCTTTGCCACACCCTGGGAGGCCATTTCCATGCATGTAATGGGACTGGTGGTGGTTGCTTGCTTACTGATTGACATGTCGTACACTGACTCACGATGTACTCTATATCTTTAGGACCGAGATGAGGAGAAACTTCTTCACCCAGAGAGTGGTGAACCTGTGGAATTCTCGACCACAGAAAGTTGTTGAGGCCAATTCACTAAATATATTCAAAAAGGAGTTAGATGTAGTCCTTACTACTCGGAGGATCAAGGGGTATGGCGAGAAAGCAGGAATGGGGTACTGAAGTTGCATGTTCAACCATGAACTCATTGAATGGTGGTGCAGGCTCGAAGGGCCGAATGGCCTACTCCTGCACCTATTTTCTATGTTTCTATGTTTCAATGTTTATCAAGACCTGGCCACCATAAATAACTGCGTGCAAAACTCTTGGTCAAGCACATTCCCAGGTGCTGGTCATGGAGGTCTCCTAATAATTTGGACCTGAATTTATTTGGTATAACCACTCTTGCACCCCACATGATACAATCTTTATCAACTGATAATTCATTCCTATGAATGAAGAATGGATGTGTATCTTTGTCTGTTACCTGGTTTGGCCATCCATTTGCAATATACTCATACACCTTTGACATCACTGGGTCACGTTTGATTGCTCTACCAATCTCTTCAGCTGTGACTGGCAGTTCATCAATGTATGAAAAATAAAACACTTCTTCCCTATCGGGTGTAACTTGTGATGAGGAAGGCAATCTAGACATTGCATCAGCATTACTGTGATCAGCTGATCATCTGTATTCAATATCATATGTATATGCTGACAAAATCAAAGCCCATCTCTGCATTCGGGCTGCAGCTAATGTTGGAACTGGGGACTTTGGATGGAGGATTGCTGTTAGGGGCTTATGGTCCGTAACGATGGTAAACTTACAGCCATACAAGTATTTGTGGAACTTCTTGACCCCAAAAATTAATGCCAAAGCTTCCCTTTCAATTTGTGTATAATTACTCTCACTGGCACTGAGAGTGCGTGAAGCAAAAGCAATTGGTCTCTCCTCCCCACTCCGTGATACATGAGAGATTACTGCCCCAACTCCATACAGAGAGGCATCACATGCTAGCTCAATCTCCTTAGATATGTCATAGTGAACTCACATGGTGTTCTCTACCAATTTGCTTTTACACTCCTTGAATGCTGTATCGCATTCTTTTGACCACTTCCACTGGACCTGTTTTTTCAAAAGTTCATTCAGTGGATGTAATACTGTAGCCAAATTTGGTAGGAACTTCCCATAATAGATCAAAAGACCCAAGAATGATCGAAGTTCAGTGACATTCCTGGGAGTGGGTGCATTTCTGATCGCATCCAGCTTTCCCATGGTCTGATGTAAACCATCTTTGTCTACTCTGTACCCTAAGTACTCCACTGAGTTTTTCAATAACTGACACTTACGAGCAGACACTCGTACTCTGTGCTTCTCTAGCCGTTTGAGGACTTCATTCAATATGTTATTATGAATTTGCCTATTTGGTGCTGAAATTAATATGTCATCCAAGTAACATACTACCCCTTGCAAAATCTGGGTCATCACCCCTTGGAATATGGCAGGGGCGGAAGACACTCCAAACGGTAGCCTATTAAATTGAAATAGGCCTAGATGAGTGTTTATAGTCAAACATGACTTGGACTCCTCATCTAGTTCAAGCTGTAAGTAAGCATTCGTAAGATCCAGTTTTGAGAAGATCTGACCACCTGTCAGTGTTGTGAACAAATCTTCTATATTCGGCAATGTATTGGGGACATTACCCTCTGGAACCTGGTTTATGGTTACTTTATAATCACCACACAATCTTACCTTACCATCAGACTTGGGTACAACAACAATGGGTGTAGCCCAATTACATCGATCTATCTTACAAATAATGTTCTCAGTCTCTAGTCTTTTGAGTTCTTGCTCAACTTTCTCCTTGAGTGCATATGGTACGGAACGTGGCTTGTAGTAAACCGATCTAGCATCCTTCTGTACCCTGACACTCACCTTGAAGCCGTGGATCGGACTGTCCGATTCACAGAACACCTTCGGATACTGCTTGATAACCTCATCCGTTGATGCAAATCTCGCTTCCACACAGAAAATCTTACTCCAATCCAGCTTCAGTGAACTCAACCAATTTCTTCCTAGTAAGGCAGACTTGTCTCCTTTCACTACTATTAGAGGCAAGTTCTGAAATTGATCTTTATATTTCACCGGTACGGTGATACGACCTACCACAGGAATTTTCTCTCCCGAGTAGCCTCGCAGTTCTATCTTGGATTTCTCTAGTTGGAAATCATGCAATTTGTCGCGGTACAATGACTCCCATCCTCATCACCAACTGTGATATCTTCACAGAGCACACACACACAGCTTCTTATCATGGCAGGCTCTCTGTCCGGAAGCTACCGGAAAGAACTGGTTCTGTTTATTATAACTTTGCAGCTGCAGTACACAATACATCCGCATCCACAGTATGGAGCTACAAGCATCACAAGCTTACAGCACTTGCAGACATCACACTCTCCCCCTGTCTCTCATTCTCTCCCCGTCTCTCTCTCTCTCTCTCCCCCTGTCTCTCTCTCTCTCTCTCTCTCTCTCTACCCCTGTCTCTCTCTCTCTCTCTACCCCTGTCTCTCTCTCTCTCTCTCTCTCTACCCCTGTTTCTCTCTCTCTTTCCCCCGTCTCTCCCCGTCTCTTTCTCTCTCTCCCCCTGCCCCCTCTTGCCTCTCCTCGTCTCTCTCTCCCCACCCCTCCACCCCCCCGTGTGATGGGGCTCTCTCTCTCTCCTCCTGTATCTCTCCCCCAGTCTCTCTCGCCCCCTGTCCCCACCATCCCGGCCCCCCCGCCCACTTTCCTCTCCTCCTGTGTCGCTCTTCCCCATGTCTCTCTCTACCCCTGTCTCTCTCTCTCTCTCACTCCTCATGTCTCATAAGAACATAAGAATTAGGAACAGGAGTAAGCCATCTAGCCCCTCGAGCCTGCTCCGCCATTCAACAAGATCATGGCTGATCTGGCCGTGGACTCAGCTCCACTTACCCACCCGCTCCCCGTAACCCTTAATTCCCTTATTGGTTAAAAATCGATCTATCTGTGACTTGAATACATTCAATGAGCTAGCCTCATCTGCTTCCTTGGGCAGAGAATTCCACAGATTCACAACCCTCTGGGAGAAGAAATTCCTTCTCAACTCGGTTTTAAATTGGCTCCCCCGTATTTTGAGGCTGTGCCCCCTAGTTCTAGTCTCCCCGACCAGTAGAAACAACCTCTCTGCCTCTATCTTGTCTATCCCTTTCATTATTTTAAATGTTTCTATAAAATCACCCCTCATCCTTCTGAGCTCCAACGAGTAAAGACCCAGTCTACTCAATCTCTCATCATAAGGTAACCCCCTCATCTCCGGAATCAGCCTAGTGAATCGTCTCTGTACCCCCTCCAAAGCTAGTATATTCTTCCTTAAGTAAGGTGACCAAAACTGCACGCAGTACTCCAGGTGCGGCCTCACCAATACCCTGTACAGTTGCAGCAGGACCTCCCTGCTTTTGTACTCCATCTCTCTCGCAATGAAGGCCAACATTCCATTCGCCTTCCTGATTACCTGCTGCACCTGCAAACTAACTTTTTGGGATTCATGCACAAGGACCCCCAGGTCCCTCTGCACCTCAGCATGTTGTAATTTCTCCCCATTCAAATAATATTCCCTTTTACTGTTTCTCTCTCTCTCTCACCACCGCCGTCTCTCTCCCCCGCCACCCGTCTCTCCCACTGTCTCTCTCTCTCTCTCCTCCTGTCTCTCTTCTTGTCCCCCAGTCTCTCTCTCTCTCCCGCTGTCTCTGTCTCTCCCCCCCACCCCACCCCCCGCCCGCCACCCGTCTCTCCCCCTGTCTCTCTCTCTCTCTCTCCCCCGCCACCCGTCTCTCCCCCAGTCTCTCTCTCTCTCCCGCTGTCTCTCTCTCTCCCCCCCCCCCCCCCCGTCCGCCCCCGTCTCTCCCCCTGTCTCTCTCTCTCTCTCTCTCCCCTGTCATGTATCTTACATTATTATATATAACTGTACCTAACATGCTATACATGACTGTAATAAGATATGACCTGTAACCACCAGCATACCTTACCACCAGGGGTGCACTTGCAAGAGACAGGTATATAAGGACAGGTCTCAGGCAAGTGCAGCATTCCAGAGGTGTGAAATAAAGGTGCAGGTCCAGAGTGACCTTGACTTCACTACATGCCTCGTGTGAATCTGTACTGAGGGGACAGGACTTTACAGTGGCGACGAGTTACGGGATTACAGAATCCACAGAATGGCGAACAACAGATCAGATAAAAAGTACAATGCGGGAGACAATTGGGAGGACTTTATAGAAAGGCTCCAGCAAAGCTTTGTAACCAAAGACTGGTTAGGCGACGATAAGGCAGACAAGAGAAGAGCCCATCTCTTGACCAGCTGTGGCTCGAAAACATACGCTTTAATGAAGGATCTGTTGGCACCCGAGAAACCAGCAAGCAAGTCGTTTGAAGAATTGAGCACACTGGTAAGAGACCACCTGAAGCCAGCGAGCAGCCTACACATGGCCAGACACAAGTTCTACAACTACAGACGCTGTGTGGGCCAGAGCATACCCGACTTCATGGCGGAACTTCAGAGGTTGGCTAGTTTATGTGAGTTCTCCGATGAACTGAGGAGAGAAATGCTGAGAGACTTTTTCATTGAAGGAATAGGCCACGCAGGCATATTCCGAAAGCTCATAGAGACCAAGAACCTGACCTTAGAGGCAGCAGCACTGGTTGCACAGACATTCTTGGTAGGGGAAGAAGAAACGAGGTTGATTTACAATGCAGGTACGACAACTAACGAAATATCGGAACAAGAAGTTCACAGCATTAAACAAGCTGCTACCCCCACACACAGACAAAACCGGGAGAACAGGCTCTCGACAGCAGGCAGAAGCCATCAAGGGCCACAGGAACGGCCGTTCACACCTCATCAAACCACAATGCGAGCAATCAACGACAAACTGAGAGAAGCTTATGAGAGATCAGCCAGAAGCAGTCTGTGCTGGAGGTGTGGGGGTGGGCACTCGGCAAGGGGATGTCGATTTCAGCAGGCTGTTTGCAGGAACTGTGAATATACAGGGCATTTGGCCCGCACTGCAAAAAAATGGCAGCTCAGCTGGTATACGGATCAGATGGGTCGGAAAGCGGACCAGAAGATGGTGGGGATAGTACCCAGGACACCGATGTACAGCGGGTCAACACGATCAATGGCCGCTGCTCCTACAACAGAACACCTCCTATAATGATGAGGGTCCTACTCAATGGGATACCTGTCAACATGGAGCTGGATACGGGAGCGAGTCAATCTCTCATGGGCACTCAACAATTTGAACAACTGTGGCCGCATAAAAGAGACAGACCAAAACTCACAAGGGTGAATACCAAACTAAGGATCTATACCAAAGAAATCGTACCAGTCCTCGGCAGCGCCATGCTCTCGGTCACACACAAAGGGACAGTGAACCGACTTCCCCTGTGGATTGTCCCCGGAGACCCCCCAGCACTGCTGGGGAGAAGCTGGCTGGCAAAACTAAACTGGAAATGGGATGATGTCCATGCCATGTCATTAGAGGAACGGACCTCCTGCTCAACAGTTATAAAGCGATTTGAACATCTCTTTCAGCCAGGGGTGGGCACTTTCAAAGGGGCCAAAGTCAAAATCTACATCACACAGGATGCTAGACCGGTCCATCACAAGGCCAGAGCTGTGCCCTATGTGATGAGGGAAAAGATTGAACACGAACTAGACAGGCTTCTGCGGGAAGGCATTATATCACCTGTGGAATTTAGCGACTGGGCAAGTCCCATCGTCCCAGTCATGAAGCCTGATGGATCTGTACGAATCTGTGGGGACTATAAATCTACCATAAACAGAGTCTCCCTACAGGACCAGTACCCGCTGCCCAGAGCGGAGGACTTATTTGCCACATTGGCTGGAGGTAAACTTTTCTCAAAACTAGACCTTACATCTGCGTATATGACGCAAGAATTGACCGAGGAATCCAAGCTACTCACCACCATCAACACACATCGAGGCCTTTTCATGTACAATCGATGCCCATTCGGCATCAGGTCGGCAGCTGCCATATTCCAGCGCAACATGGAGAGTCTGCTCAAGTCCATCCCGGGGACGGTTGTGTTTCAAGACGACATACTTATCACGGGCAGGGACACCGACTCCCATCTCCGTAATTTGGAGGAAGTACTAAAGCGGTTGGATCGGGTAGGCCTACGAGTCAAGAAATCCAAGTGCCTGCTTCTCGCTCCCGAGGTTGAATTTTTGGGGAGAAGGATTGCCGCTGATGGAATCCGCCCAACAGAGTCCAAAACAGAAGCAATTCGCCTGGCACCCAGGCCCCGGAATGTCTCAGAACTGCACGCCTTTCTCGGGCTACTCAATTACTTTGGGAACTTTATGCAGAACTTAAGCACGCTGCTGGAACCTCTCCACGTGCTACTCAGGAAGGGGTGCGATTGGTTTTGGGGGGACGCCCAGGAACACGCCTTCAATAAGGCACGCAACCTTCTGTGTTCCAACAGTGTTTTGACTTTCTTTGACCCAGGTAAAAAGCTAGTTCTCACATGTGATGCATCAGCGTATGGGATCGGGTGCGTTTTGCAACATGTCATTAGTGCGGGCAAGTTATAACCCATAGCTTATGCCTCCAGGTCACTTTCGCGGGCGGAGCGCGGGTACGGAATGGTAGAGAAGGAGGTGCTCGCATGCGTGTACGGTGTCAAAAAGATGCACCAATACCTTTTCGGGGCCAAGTTCGCGTTAGAAACTGACCACAAGCCCCTCACGTCCCTCCTATCTGAGACCAAGGCAATAAACGCCAACGCCTCGGCGCGAATTCAACGGTGGGCACTTATGCTGGCGTCCTACGACTATACCATAAGGCACAGACCAGGCACAGACAACTGTGCCGACGCACTCAGCAGACTACCCCTGACGACCACGGAAGGGTCTGATGAACAGGACTGTGAGATAGTCATGGCAATCAATGCCTTTGAGTCCACAGGTTCGCCCATGACGGCTCGCCAAATCAGAGCCTGGACAGCCAGCGACCCCACATTATCCTTAGTAAAATGATGTGTCCTAACCGGTGACTGGGCATAGGCTCGCGATGCCTGCCCCGAGGAATTAAAACCCTTTCATAGGCGCATGCATGAGCTGTCACTACAAGCAGACTGCCTGATGTGGGGCAGCCGAGTAGTTCATGCCTCTGCGAGGCAGAGAGGCATTTGTCCGGGAGCTCCACCGCGAGCACCCGGGGATCGTTCTCATGAAGGCCATAGGCAGATCCCACGTCTGGTGGCCTGGTATTTACGTGGACTTGGAGCTCTGCGTCTGAAGGTGCACCATTTGTGCCCAACTCAGCAATGCCCCCAGGGAGGCTCCACTGAGCCCCTGGCCCTGGCCTACCAAACCGTGGTCGCGGGTGCACGTAGACTATGTGGGCCCATTCATGGGCAAAATGTTCCTCGTAGTTGTAGATGCATTTTCAGAGTGGATCGAATGTACCATTTTAAACTCGAGCACAACCTCCACCACTGTGGAGAGCCTCGCAACCATGTTTGCAATGCACGGAATCCCTGACATATTGGTCAGTGACAATGGTCCGTGCTTCACCAGCACAGAATTCCAAGACTTTATAATTGACCACGGCATAAATCACATCAAGACGGCACCGTTCAAGCCGGCCTCCAATGGCCAGGCAGAGAGAGCAGTGCAAATCATTAAACAAGGCATGCTTAAAATCCAAGGTCCCACGCTGCAGGGTCGCCTGCCGCGACTGCTGTTGGCATACAGATCTCGCCCCCCCCCCTCCTCCGCGCAACTGTTGATGAAAAGGAATTTAAAAACAAGGCTCCCATTAATCCTCCCAGACATGCACGAAATCGTTGAGGCAAAGCGCCATAAGCTGACTGAGTACCATGACAGAAATTTGAGGGGGAGATGGAATTAGATAGGGGACAAAGTGTTTGCACTAAACTATGACAGGGGTCCCAAATGGCTTGCAGGGACAGTAACGGGAAAGGAAGGAAACAGGCTACTGGTAGTACAAATGGACAATGGCAAAACCTGCCGGAGGCATGTAGACCAAGTCAAAAGCAGACTTACCAACAACACTGCGGAACCAGAGGCAGACTACAATGTGGAACTTGCACCACACCTGGTGGACAGACAGAGGGAACAACCTGAGGAAAGGGCAATCCCAACAGACAGCCCAGGCGAGTCAACAACAATCACACCAATCGAAACAGACAGCCCAGGCGAGATACCAGCAACCACACCCAAAGAAAAACAGACACCAAGGCAAACAACTGAACCATAACTCAGATGCTCCACGCGAGAGTGTAAACCACCTGAGAGACTGAACCTATAAAGAAAATATACCTTGGGTGATGTCAGGTATCTTACATTATTATATATAACTGTATCCTAACATGCTATATATGACTGTAATAAGATATGACCTGTAACCACCAGCATAACTTACCACCAGGGGTGCACTTGCAAGAGACAGGTATATAAGGACAGGTCTCAGGCAAGTGCAGCATTCCAGAGCTGTGAAATAAAGGTGCAGGTCCAGAGTGACCTTGACTTCACTACATGCCTCGTGTGAATCTGTACTGAGGGGACAGGACCTTACATATCCCTCTCCATGTCTCTCTCTCTCTCTCTCTCTCTCTCTCTCTCTCTCCCTCCAATGCAGGGAGACAGAGGGAAACAAAATGGAGACAGAAGCAAAAGACTGAGAGGAGATGAGGAAAAGTGGAGGGCAGAGAAACCCAAGGCAAAGAACAAAAAGGGCCAATGTACAGCAAAATTCTAAAGGGTCAAAGTGTAATAAAAAGGCAAGCATGAAAGCTCGGTGCCTCAATGCGAGGAGTATTCGGAACCCAGGAGAGGGCTCTGAGCTAGTTAGAATGGGTGAGAGCTCAGATGAACAGGACCCCAAGAAAGAATGCAAAAGGCAGGAGGCAACAGAGCAGAGTAGCACTGGGGTAAGTGTAAACCACAAGGTGACAGGAAGGGACAATATGTATGAATATAAAGGGGCTGCCGGAGGGGTCAAAACTAAAAATCATGGTTTAAAAACTAGGATTAAAACACTCGACCTAAACGCACGCAGCATTCGAAATAAAGTAAATGAGTTGACGGCACAAATCATTACAAATGGATATGATTTGGTGGCCATTACAGAAACGTGGTTGCAGGGTGGCCAGGACTGGAAATTAAACATACAGGGGTATCTGATGATTCGGAAAGATAGACAAGAAGGGAAAGGAGGTGGGGTAGCTCTGTTAATAAAGGATGATATCAGGACAGTTGAGAGAGACGATATTGGCTCCAATGAACAAAATGTTGAATCATTGTGGGTGGAGATTAGAGATAGTAAGGGGAAAAAGTCACTGGTGGGTATAGTTTATCGACCCCAAATAATAACTTCACGGTGGGGCGGGCAATAATCAAGGGAATAATGGAGGCATGTGAAACAGGAACGGCAGTAATCATGGGGGATTTTAACCTACATATCGATTGGTCAAACCAAATCGCACGGGATAGCCTTGAGGAGGAATTCATAGAATGCATACGGGATTGTTTCTTAAAACAGTATGTTACAGAACCTACAAGGGAGCAAGCTATCTTAGATCTGGTCCTGTGTAATGAGACAGGAATAATAAACAATCTCCTGGTAAAAGATCCTCTCGGAATGAGTGATCACAGTATGGTTGAATTTGTAATACAGATTGAGGGTGAGGAAGTAGTGTCTCAAACGAGCGTACTATGCTTAAACAAAGGGGACTACAGTGGGATGAGAGCAGAGTTGGCTAAAGTAGACTGGAAACACAGACTAAACGGTGGCACAATTGAGGAACAGTGGAGGACTTTTAAGGAGCTCTTTCATAGTGCTCAACAAAAATATATTCCAGTCAAAAAGAAGGGCGGTAAGAGAAGGGATAACCAGCCATGTATAACCAAGGAAATAAAGGAGAGTATCAAATTAAAAACCAATGCGTATAAGGTGGCCAAGGTTAGTGGGAAAATAGTAGATTTGGAAAATTTTAAAGGACAGCAAAGAATGACTAAGAAAGCAATAAAGAAAGGAAAGATAGATTGCAAAAGTAAACTTGTGCAAAACATAAAAACAGATAATAAAAGCTTTTACCGATATATAAAACGGAAAAGAGTGACGAGAAGATGAGAAGGGGGATTTAATAATGGGAAATGTGGAAATGGCTGAGACCTTAAACAATTATTTTGCTTCGGTCTTCACAGTGGTAGACACAAAAACCATGCCAAAAATTGCTGGTCACGGGAATGTGGGAAGGGAGGACCTTGAGACAATCACTATCACTAGCGGGGTAGTGCTGGACAGGCTAATGGGACTCAAGGTAAACAAGTCCCCTGGTCCAGATGAAATGCATCCCAGGGTATTAAAAGAGATGGCGGAAGTTATAGCAGATGCATTCGTTATAATCTACCAAAATTCTCTGGCCTCTGGGGAGGTACCAGCGGATTGGAAAGCAGCTAATGTAACGCCTCTGTTTAAAAAAGGGGGCAGACAAAAGGCAGGTAACTATAGGCCGGTTAGTTTAACATCTGTAGTGGGGAAAATGCATGAGACTATCATTAAGGAAAAAATAGCGGGACATCTAGATAGGAATAGTGCAATCAAGCAGACGCAACATGGATTCATGAAGGGGAAATCATGTTTAACTAATTTACTGGAATTCTTTGAGGATATAACGAGCATGGTGGATAGAGGTGTACCGATGGATGTGGTGTATTTAGATTTCCAAAAGGCATTCGATAAGGTGCCACACAAAAGGTTACTGCAGAAGATAAAGGTGCGCGGAGTCAGAGGAAATGTATTAGCATGGATAGAGAATTGGCTGGCGAACAGAAAGCAGAGAGTCGGGATAAATGGGTCCTTTTCGGGTTGGAAATCGGTGGTTAGTGGTGTGCCACAGGGATTGGTGCTGGGACCACAACTGTTTACAATATACATAGATGAGCTGGAAGAGGGGACAGAGTGTAGTGTAACAAAATTTGCAGATGACACAAAGATTAGTGGGAAAGCGGGTTGTGTAGAGGACACAGAGAGGCTGCAAAGAGATTTAGATAGGTTAAGTGAATGGGCTAAGGTTTGGCAGATGGAATACAATGTCGGAAAATGTCATCCACCTTGGAAAAAAAAAACAGTAAAAGGGAATATTATTTGAATGGGGAGAAATTACAACATGCTGCGGTGCAGAGGGACCTGGGGGTCCTTGTGCATGAAACTCTTTTAGAGTCTACCTATAAAACATAAAACATTAAACCGTGCCACCCGACCTGGATGACACACCAGATAATTACAAGGCCCTTTTTTTTCTTTTTTTTTTGTGTTTTTCGTTTTTTTGGGGTTTTTTTTTTTGGGCACTAAAATCACCTTTTTTCCCCAGTGCCCCCTATAAAAGGGAAGGGGGACACTAAAAACACCGACAATTAAAACAAATTAAACTTTAAAACGTAAAATCAAATTAAAATTTGGTTGCCGGGCGTGATGATGCACTCCAGTCCCTCCGGTGCCCACCTCTCGCGGAAGGCCGCGAGCGTACCGGTGGACACCGCGTGCTCCATCTCCAAGGACACCCTGGACCGGATGTAAGAGCGGAAGAGAGGCAGGCAGTCAGGTTGAACGACCCCCTCGACCGCCCGCTGCCTGGACCGGCTGATGGCACCCTTGGCCGTGCCCAGGAGCAGTCCTACGAGGAGGCCCTCGGACCTACCCGCTCCCCTCCGCACAGGGTGCCCAAAGATCAGGAGAGTGGGACTGAAGTGCAGCCAGAATTTCAGGAGCAGCCCCTTCAAATAGTGGAACAGGGGCTGCAACCTCGTGCACTCAATAAAAACATGGAACACGGACTCCTCCAGACCGCAGAAATTGCAGGCGGCCTGGGAGTCCGTGAACCGGCTTAGAAATTTGTTGCACGGCACTGCTCCGTGCACCACCCTCCAGGCCAAGTCCCCGACGAATAGTGGGAGGACCCCTGCGTAGAGTGCCCTCCATCGGGGACCCCCGCCTCCTCCGGACGGCAAGATGGTACGCCATGGCGTGTCCGGACGGCCGGCGAGGATGGCAATGTTGAGGGTGTGCAGGAGCAGCCCGTACAGGAAACCCCTCCGCGCGGAACTGAAAGGCACGGAGGGGATTTCCCCGAGGCGGCTCAAGTTGTGAGGCGCCGGCCCCCGAGGGAGGTTCCGGGGTTTGGCGCCGATGAGGAATTCCGTCCGGACGGGGGTCAGTTCAGACGGGATCTCCCCACATGCTTGAGCCTCCTCGATGCACCTAACGGGGTCAGGGCCCAGAGCTGTTTTTAGCGACTCGATGGCATCGGCCGCGTGGCGGACGTCGGCATAATTTAGGCGCCGCGCCAGTGTGTCTGGCGCCATCCAGCCCGCTCCTCCGCCATCGAGCAGGTCCCTGACCCTGGTCACCTCACCAGCCACAGCCCTCTCTTCCGACCGCCACATAAAACCTCGGTCGTGGAGGTACGGATTCCCGAGCAGCGGTTCCTGCAGGACGGCCGCCACTCCAGCCGGCGGAGAGCTGCGCTTGGTGGAGACTTTGTTCCAGACCCTGATGAGTTTCCTGTAAAAGACAGGCAGCTCCCGGAGGGCGGTCCTGGCACCCCCCAAGTTCACAAACAGGAGCTGCGTGTCATAATTGAGGTCGCGCTGCTGGCGGAAGAAATACGTCGCCAGAGCACACCACCTAGGAGGGGGCTCGACGTAAAAGTATCTCTGCAGGGTCTGAAGACGGAAAGTCGTGAGCTGGGCGCTGACGCACACCAACGACTGACCGCCCTCCTCAAGCGGGAGACTCAAGACCGCGGCAGAGACCCAGTGCTTCCTGTTGTTCCAGAAGAAGTCCACCAGCTTCTTCTGTATCTTGGCGACAAACGCAGGGGGAGGGGTCAAAGTGACCAGCCGGTACCACAAAATTGCGGCCACCAGCTGGTTTATGACTAGCGCTCGACCCCTGTAGGACAGCACTCGGAGCAGTCCTGTCCAGCGCCCTAGGCGAGCGGCGACCTTGGCCTCCAGCTCCTGCCAGTTCGCCGGCCAGGCTCCCTCGTCGGGGCTAAGGTAGACTCCCAGATAGAGGAGATGGGTCGTGCTCCAGGCAAAAGGCCTGAGCTCCTCCGGCAGGGAGTCCACCCGCCACTGACCCACCAGGAGTCCGGAACATTTCTCCCAGTTGATCCTGGCGGAGGACGCGGCCGAGTAAATCTCCTGGCACTCACGCATTCTCCGCAGGTCAGCGGGATCCTCTACCGCGAGGAGCACGTCATCGACCTCCACGCCCGGCCCTTGCAGAGCCAGTCCCGTCAACCTCGTCCGCAAGAGGCGCAGGAAAGGCTCCACGCAAACGGCGTATAACTGGCCGGACATGGGGCATCCCTGGCGCACCCCTCTCCTAAAGCGAAGGGGCGCCGTCAAGGACCCGTTAACCTTAATCAGACACTCCGCGGCGGCGTACAAAAGTCGGATCCGGGCGACGAAATGCGTCCTGAACCCGAAAGCGCGCAGAGTTCCGAGCAGATAGTCGTGATCCACCCTGTCGAACGCCTTCTCTTGGTCGAGGGATAGGAAGGCGACCGACAGACCAGCCTCCTGGGAACAATGGATGAGGTCCCGGACCAGATGGATGTTATCGTGGATTGTCCGGCCCGGGACCGTGTAGGACTGGTCGGGGTGGATCATGTGGTCCAGCACGGCGCCAAGGCGAGCAGACATCGCCCTGGCGAAGATTTTGTAGTCCGTGCTGAGGAGGGAGACCGGGCGCCAGTTCTTAAGGAGGCGGAGATCGCCCTTCTTAGGCAGCAGGACGATGACTGCCCTGCGCCAAGAGAGGGGCATCTCCCCGGTCGCCAGACTTTCCCCCAGGACCCGCGCGTAGTCGCCCCCCAGAACGTCCCAGAACGCCCTGTGGAACTCCACGGTCAGCCCGTCCAGCCCCGGGGATTTTCCCCTCGAGAGCCGGGCGAGGGCACCGGTCAGCTCCGCCAGGCTTAGCGGAGCTTCCAGATTTTCGGCGCCCTCCGGGCCGACCTTCGGCAGGTCCTCCCACAAAACTCTACGCGCTTCCTCGCTGGACGGATCCGGAGAGAACAGAGCCCCGTAATATTCACGGACCCTGTTGTTGACGCCCTCCGGATCCGAGACGAGAGAGCCGTCGTCGGCCAGCAGCGTCAAGAGCTGCTTACGGACACTCTGCCTTTTTTCCAGCGAGTAGAAGAAGGGGGAGCCGCGGTCCAGATCCCGCAGGAACCGGATCCGCGACCTCACGAACGCGCCTCGGGACCCGACGAGCTGCAGGTCCTTCAGCGCGGCCTTCTTCGCTTCGTACACCGTCCGCAGGGCCGGGTCCTGGACGACTTGACCGAGACGGGCTTCCAGGTCGAGCACCTCTTTTTCTAGGCGCCCGACCCTGGCCGCCCGCCTCTTGGTCGACCCCCTCGCGTACTCTTGACAGAAGACGCGGACGTGAGCCTTGCCCACGTCCCACCATAGCCTCAAGGAGGGGAAGCCCCCCTGCTTCCTTCTCCAGTCGGACCAGAATGGACGGAACGAGTCCTGGAACCGCACGTCCTCCAGCAGCCGGTTATTAAAGTGCCAGTACGCGGACCCCGTCCTCGCGCGGAGCGAAGCGAGCTCCGCCCACACCAGGTGGTGGTCCAAACACGGCACCGGCCGCATGGAGGCCGCCGGGACGCAGGAAACGTACGCCCGAGACACGTAAAGGCGGTCGACTCTAGACCATCCTACTCCAGGCCTCACCCAAGTAAAGGCGCTGGAGTCGGGGTGGAGATTTCGCCAGACGTCCACCAAGTCGAAGGACCCGACCAGGTCCCTCAACTTCTCCATCGCCGTCATGCTCTGCGGGGCACCGGAGCGGTCCCTCGCCTCGAGGGTGCAGTTAAAATCCCCCCCGAGGACAATGCAGTCGCCGACGTCGACGGAGCCAAGAAGAGCGGACACCTCTTCAAAGAAGCGCGTTTGCTGCGGGCCGGGATGAGGGGCGTACACGTTCACGAGATGGAGCGGCACGTCCCCCAGGCGAACCGTTACGTGCAGCAAGCGGCCTGGCACGGGCTCCTCGACCCCCAAGATCTCCGGCTGAAAATGCGGGCCCAGCAAGATGGCCACCCCACTAGAAATGGCGGTGAGGTGGCTCATGCGGACCTCTCCTTGCCATTCCAGGAGCCACGTGGCTTCGTCTCCCGGAACGGTGTGGGTTTCTTGCAGGAAGCACACCGCATATTTCCCCTCCCGCAGGAGTGAAAAATTGTCAAATCTGCGGCGTGCCCCTCTGCCGCCGTTGATGTTGAGGCTGGCTATGGTTATCTTCATGGCAAAAGCATAGTGCAACCTCTACCTTAACCTATTGTGGGGGAGGGAGCGGAGTCTTTTGTTGAACTCCGCTCCCTCCGCAGCCCAGCGAGGAGTCCCTCGAGCTCGCGCAGCTCAAGGTGCTGCTCCTTTGTCAAGGGCCCGCCCGCGGCCATGGTTTTAGCGGCGGCGCGGACGGACGCGACGAGCAGCCCCGGCTCGGACCATCTTTCCAGGGCCAGACGGGCTTGGTCGCGGCGACCCCGGCACTGGACCAAAAAGTCCCGGAGTTCCTCTGCGGGAATGAGGAGGGTCTCAGTGGCGGCCGCGAGCAGATCCACCGCCTCACTGGCGGTGGTCTCTAGGTCTTCACCCACGTCCCCCACCGAGTCCCCGTCCTCCTCCGGGAGGTGGCCACCAGCAGCCGGCCCATCGACCGCACAAGGTACGGCAAATGAACCGGCCGCTCCAACCGGCCCTGGCTCTGCCCCGATCCCACCCCCAGGATCGTCGGCAGAGGAGTCCCCACTGGGCTCTTTTAAAAATGGTGCTGGGTCGGGAAATGACAGCGGAAGGGGTTCCGCCTCCGCCCCAGGAACCGGGGAACAAGGAGAGACCCGGCCATAGGAGATCCCCAGGCTCCCCAAGTGCTCCAGCTCCAAAGTAAGAGGCGAGGGTGGGTGTTCCTCCCCCTCCCCGCTGCCACCCCCCGGCCCAGCATCTACAGTTTCATTAAAATCAGTTTGTGTTTCTGCCGGGTCGAGCGACTCCCGGGGGAAGTTGGGTATTGGCTGGGCGGGCTCAGGTTCGGCCTTTTCGGCCCCGCCCGCCTCAGTCCCCGGGACGCCCGGCCCGGCGGCTACGCATTCCTCCGCGGTCCCCACGCCCCCCACGACAGGCAGATCTTCCACTCCATCCCCGGGAGGCAGCGGCTGGGCAGCCTCGACTGCCTCACCCTCCCCGGGGACAGACTCTTCGCGCCTGCAGCGCAATTTGGGGGCGCTGGTGGGGGACGCGGGACACGCGGCGGGCACCGCCTCCTCCGCGGAGGGATGTTGTTCCACCTCCGCCTCATCGGAGCCGCGCCTCCTTTTGTTCCTGGGGGCGCGCGGAGTCAGGGAGACCCCCATGTCTGCCGAGGCCTCCCGCTCCGCCCCCCCCTTTTCCTTTTCTTGCCCGCGCCCGGGCCCCTCTGTGGTGTTATTCAAGGGCCCGGGCACGGGCTCGGGGCACCCCGCGCTCGCCGGTGACGGGGTTGGGCTGAGCGCGGTGGTCAAATTATCTGGCGCACCGAGGGGACCCGCCTCTGGATGTTTCTCCTTGTCCCGCGCCTTCTTTCCGGTCGGACGCTCTCCCTCCCCCCCGCCGGAGGCCCTGAAAACAAAGGCCTCCGACGATGCCCGCGCACCCATGGCTCCCGGCACGCGGACGCAACTAGGGGGAGGGGTGGCGGCGGCGCCAGCCTTGGCCGCCTTCGGTGGTTTGGCGGCCTTGGAGGCGGGGCAGTTCTTACGAACGTGCCCCACCTCCCTGCAGGCATGGCACCGCACGCCGTCCGACGTCCAGAAGACGCGGTAGGCAGTCCCCTCGTGCACCACATTAAAGTTCCCCTCCGTCGTGTCCTCCCACGCCAGCCGGACAAAGAGCTGGCGGCGGAAGGAGAACACGTGGCGCAGGCTGTTCTCCCTGAGGCCGAGCGGTATGGGGTTGATCCCCGACCTTACTTCCCCCAGTTGTTGTAGGTGAGGGAGGAGGAGCTCAGCGGGAACAAAGGGCGGGACGTTTGAAATGATGACGCTCTGCGCGGTGGCCTCGAGAGGGTCCACCGGCAGGAACGTCCCGCCCACCGTGAGCCCCCTTTCGAGGGCCAGGGACACCGCCCGCTCCGACCCCAGGAAGAACACGGCCTTCCCAGACATCTTGGAGGCTGCGACAATGGCCGAGGGGCCGACTACCCCAGCCATCGCCCGCACGCACTCCTCAATGCTCATTGTGGGGTGAGTGTAGCTCTTGACCCCGTGTTTCTTTGTTATAAGTCTGAATGGTGGCAGGGCAGCGGGTGGCGCAGGAGGTGCCGTGGAAGCGGTTGCCACCTGCGCATATGTCTTCGCTGGCCCTGCCACCGGCGTGGATGGGGTCGCCATCACGGGGTCCCTTTAAGGGCTACACGAACCGCAAAGTCACAGGCCTTAATGGTCTTAATTGGCCTCTTATAGTAAGACTGAGCAGAGGAGCTCTTAACGAGGCACACCTCTCCCCTAGTTGGCAATTGGGGAGGGGCCTTGCTCCCTTTGCTCAGTTGTCTCAATTGTTTTTTCTCAATTAATTTGGGAGAAAAAGGGCTCTCAGAGAGAGAGGGGAGAAACAGAGTGTAACAGAGAAAGAGAGAGGGGGGTGGGAAGGGGGGGGCAGGTCTCCCCTCGCAGCTGTGGGTGGGTGCACTCCCCAGATGGCAAAACACACAATAGTCTTTGGGGTGGTCTTCGGGTGAGGGGAGAAGATGTCTTCACCTGGGGCAGCTAGAGCCACCAGGCACACACTCCTAACGATGTTTAAAGAGGTGGTAAATAAAATCTTCAGCCTGGTAGCTCCAGCTATCCTAGGCAATTGGGGGGGGGTCAATTGTGTGTGGGGCCTAGTTGTAAGCAAGGCCCCCACACACACTTCCACCCACACACACCCCCCGCGATGTTCCGGCCCTCAGTGGTCTTCTTTCCTCCCCCCACCGATACAGCAAAGTCTTTCCGGGGAAATGCACCAACACCCACCTGTAGAATGTTGTAGACTCTCCCTCCTTCCAAACAGGTTGTTGTTTTTTCCCCCTCTCTCCAACTCTCTGTAGTTGTAATAAATGTTAAAATGTTTCTGTGCTCCTCCTCTCCCTCCGGATGTTGAATGGGTAGCAAGCTAGCCCTTTCCTCCTCTTCCTGGGCTGGTCTCAGGGCTCACTCCAGGCCTTCCAAACAGGAGCTAAGGTTGGTAGCTCCTCTCCTCACTGCAGCTCAGCTCCAACTGAGCAGGACACGCCTCCACTGCTCCACAATTGGTCCTTGTGCATGAAACTCTTTTAGAAAACTCTTTTGAGTTTACCTGAAAAACATAAACATTAAACCGTGCCACCCGCCTGGGTGACACAGCAGACATTTTCAAGGTCCCTTTTTTTTTCCTTTTTTTGTGTTTTTTTTTTCTTTGTTTTTTTTTGATCGCTAAAATCACATTTTTCCAAGTGCCCCCTATAAAAGGAGAGGGGGACACTAAAAGCACCGGCAATTAAAACAAATTAAACTCTAAAAATCCCAAAAAGTTAGTTTGCAGGTGCAGCAGGTAATCAGGAAGGCAAATGGGATGTTGGCCTTCATTGCGAGAGGGATGGAGTACAAAAGCAGGGAGGTCCTGCTGCAACTGTATAGGGTATTGGTGAGGTCGCACCTGGAGTACTGCATGCAGTTTTGGTCACCTTACTTAAGGAAGGATATACTGGCTTTGGAGGGGGTACAGAGACAATTCACGAGGCTGATTCCGGAGATGAGGGGGTTACCTTATGATGATAGATTGAGTAGACTGGGTCTTTACTCGTTGGAGTTCAGAAGGATGAGGGGTGATCTTTTCGAAACATTTAAAATAATGAAAGGGATAGACAAGATAGAGGCAGAGAGGTTGTTTCTACTGGTCGGGGAGACTAGAACTAGGGGGCACAGCCTCAAAATACAGGGGAGCCAATTTAAAACCGAGTTGAGAAGGAATTTCTTCTCCCAGAGGGTTGTGAATCTGTGGAATTCTCTGCCCAAGGAAGCAGTTGAGGCTAGCTCATTGAATGTATTCAAATCACAGATAGATAGATTTTTAACCAATAAGGGAATTAAGGGTTACCGAGAGAGGGCGGGTAAGTGGTGCTGAGTCCACGGCCAGATCAGCCATGATCTTGTTGAATGGCGGAGCAGGCTCAAGGGGCTAGATGGCCTACTCCTGTTCCTAATTCTGATGTTATGTTCTTATGTGACCCCTTTGTACTCGCTGTAAGTACAGACACACTCTGTAACTCCCTGTTTACTCCCTGTAAGTACTGACCCACTGTGTGACTCTCGCTGAGTAGTCTCTTTAAGTACTGACCCACTCTGTGATTCCCCCTGTGTCGTCTCTGTAAGTATTGACCCAATCTGTGACTCCGCCTGTGTAGTCTCTGTAAGTACAGACCCACTCTGTGACTCCCTGTTTACTCGCTGTAAGTACAGACCCACTCGGTGACTCCCTGTTTACTCCCTGTAAGTACTGACCCACTCTGTGACTCCCCCTGTGTAGTCTCTGTAAGTACAGACCCACTCTGTGATTCCCCCTGTGTAGTCTCTGTAAGTACTGACCCACTCTGTGATTCCCCCTATGTCGTCTCTGTAAGTACTGACCCACTCTGTGATTCCCCCTGTGTAGTCTCTGTAAGTACTGACCCACTCTGTGATTCCCCCTGTGTAGTCTCTGTCAGTACTGACCCACTCTGTGATTCCTGTGTCGTCTCTGTAAGTACTGACCCACTCTGACTCTCCCTGTGTAGTCTCGAAGTGCTGACCCACTCTGTGATTCCCTCTGTGTAGTCTCTAAGTACTGACCCTCTCTGTGACTCCCCCTGTGTAGTCTCTGTAAGTACTGACCCACTCTGTGATTCCCCCCTGTGTAGTCTCTGTCAGTACTGACCCACTCTGTGATTCCCCTGTGTAGTCTCTGTAAGTACTGACCCACTCTGTGATTCCCCCTGTGTAGTCTCTGTAAGTACTGACCCACTCTGTGACTCCCCCTGTGTAGCCTCTGTAAGTACTGACCCAGTCTGTGACTCCCCCTGTGTAGTCTCTGTAAGTACTGACCCACTCTGTGATTCCCCCTGTGTAGTCTCTGATAGCAATGGGAGTGTGAGGGGTATTCTGGGCCATGAGTTTACAGATTGTCCTCTCCTGCTGATGGTGCATCATGGATGCCCACTTTTAAACGGCTATTTCTGTGCTGAATCTACATCAATGATTTAGATGAAGGAATTGAGTGTAATATCTCCAAGTTTGCAGATAACATGAAGCTGGGTGGCGGTGTGAGCTGTGAGGGGGACGCTAAGAGGCTGCAGGGTGACTTGGACAGGTTAGGTGAGTAGGCAAATGCATGGCAGATGCAGTATAATGTGGATAAATGTGAGGCTATCCACTTTGCTGGCAAAAACATGAAGGCAGAATATTATCTGAATGGCAGCAAATTAGGAAATGGAGAGGTGCAACGAGACCTGAGTGTCATGGTACATGAGTCATTGAAAGTTGGCATGCAGGTACAGCAGGCGGTGAAGAAGGCAAATGGTATGTTGGCCTTCATAGCGAGGGGATTTGAATATAGGAACAGGGAGGTCTTACTGCAGTTGTACAGGGCCTTGGTGAGGCCTCACCTGGAATATTGTGTTCAGTTTTGGTCTCCTCATCTGAGGAAGGATGTTTTTGCTATTGAGGGAATACAGCGAAGGTTCACCAGACTGATTCCTGGGATGGCAGGACTGACATATGAGGAGAGACTGGATCGACTGGGTTTGTATTCACTGAAGTTTAGAAAGATGAGAGGGGATCTCATAGAAACATATAAAATACTGACGGGACGGGACAGGTTAGATGCAGGATGAATGTTCCCGATGTTGGGGAAGTCCAGAACCAGGGGACAACAGTTTAAGGATAAGGGGTAGGCCATTTAGGACTGAGGTGAGGAGAAACTGCTTCACTCAGAGAGTTGTTAACCTGTGGAATTCTCTTCCGCAGAAAGTTGTTGATGCCAGTTCGTTAGATATATTCAAGAGGGAGTTAGGTATGGCCCTTATGGCTAAAGGGATCAAGGGGTATGGAGAGAAAGCAGGAAAGGGGTACTGAGGGAATGATCAGCCATGATCTTATTGAATGGTGGTGCAGGCTCGAAGGACCGAATGCCTACACCTGCACCTATTTTCTATGTTTCTATGTCTCTATCCCATTGATCACAGTGGTAATGCCACACAGCACGATGGAGGGTGTTGTTCGTGTGAAGACAGAACTTTGTCCCCACATTGACTGTGTTGTGGTCACTGCTACCAGTAATGTCTGTGAGAGGTAGATTGGGGAGGACGAGTTCAGGTCTGTTTCCATGGTGTTGGTTCTCTCACCATTTGCCACATGCCCAGTCTGGCAGCTTTGTCCTTCATGACTCGGCTGGCTCTGTCAGTAGTGGATCTACCGAGCCACTCTTGGTGATGGACATTGAAATCTCCAACTCAGGGTACATTCTCTGACGTTGCTACTCTCAATGCTCCTTCCAAGTGTTGTTCAACATGGAGGGTTCCTCAACTGAGGGCGGGCGATATCTGGTAAACAGCATGTGCTTTCCCTGTACTAACTGTTTGACCTAATTCCACAAGAACTCATATGATCGAGAGTCAATGTTAGGAATCTCAGAGCCAATCCTTTCCGACTGTTACACAAATGTGCCCCAACTCCACTGGGGCTGTGCTGCTGGAGGAAGTGGACCAACACTGGGATGGTGTTGGGAGAATCCACAATGTTGACTGCTAGGGATGGATCTCTGAATAAGATTATGATTATACAAGACTTCAATGTTTCGAGAGCATTTCATGGTGTTTTGAGATATTTACAGAGTACTTATCTCAATGGTTAATATTTAAGCAATTTCCTTTGGTTCCTTGGGATCAAACCTTTGCTTCTTTTATTATTCCTCCCCTCGATAAAGGAGATGCTTGACAGGGTAAGGTCATTCTTTACAAATAACCTGTTGTTCCTGTTCGAGTGTCAGATAATATAGACCGTCCCGGGAATGGAATTCCTGGACTGAAGTGGAAGGACTGTAATCTAGAGGGCTAGGAATGGAATTCCTGGACTGAAGTGGAAGGACTGTAATCTAGAGGGCTTGGAATGGAATTCCTGGACTGAAATGGAAGGACTGTAATCTAGAGGGCCTAGGAATGGAATTCCTGGACTGAAGTGGAAGGACTATAATCTAGAGGGCTTGGAATGGAATTCCTGGACTGAAGTGGAAGGACTGTAATCTAGAGGGCTTGGAATGGAATTCCTGGACTGAAGTGGAAGGACTGTAATCTAGAGGGCTTGGAATGGAATTCCTGGATTGAGGCTGGAGTTGTGTCACGTACGCGAGTCCGATTGATCCATTACAGCGACCATCGCTCAGATACTGCCGTTTGGGAACATTTATTGATTGGGAATGTTTTGACCCTGCTGGCCTGGGATCCAATGCATCAGAGAACAAGATTGCTGCAATCTGACTTTTCATCTTTTATCCCTCCTTTGTTTCTGTCACTTTCGCATCTTTTGTTCTCAATTTTAATTCAAGACAGGAATATAAACTATGTTATCTTTGTCCTCGGTATTTTATAGGTGTATAAAAAATCGCACATTATCTCACTTTTAATTTAAAACTGTGTACAATACGGTGAGCTGGATTAAGTTGCAGTGAAATTTTGTGATGACATTGGTTCAATGAGTCTGTTTGTTCAATGTCTGTGATTAATGTCAGTTACAGTGATGCCTAATGCTGTCATCTGGGATTTCCCTCTGCTCAATGTAAGGAGCTCCCTTCAATGTTTCACCTCACACAATCAGCAGGTCTCCTCCAGCACAGATACCAGAAGTGAGTCACAGAAGGGAAGTCATGGTTGTGTCTCTCATCCCACCAGCGCCTCCCATGACTGATGAATTTCTAGCCATGTTTGATAGATGGGCTCTAGAAGGCATGATAAGAAAATTATTGATCGACATACAACATATTTACTATCCTCTACTCGCTGCTTTTGGTGTTCCGAGTAAGTATCTATGTTCAATTATTAAATATATAAATCATGTTTCACTGTAATATCATTCTTGCTCTGTACCAAGGGATAATCAGTTATTAATGGTATTCTATTGCATTTTGTTTATGCACGTGTTGTTGTTTAAAAATAATGGGACATCCTCACTGCTGTTAGTGTATCTGGTACCTCGCTGTTAGTGTATCTCGTACCTCATTGTTAGTGTATCTGGTACCTCACTGTTAGTGTATCTGGTACCTCGCTGTAAGTGTATCTGGTACCTCGCTGTAAGTGTATCTGGTACCTCACTGTTAGTGTATCTGGTACCTCACTGTTAGTGTCCCTGGTACCTCACTGTTAGTGTCCCTGGTACCTCACTGTTAGTGTATCTGGTACCTCACGGTTAGTGTATCTGGTACCTCACGGTTAGTGTATCTGGTACCTCACTGTTAGTGTATTTGGTACCTCACTGTTAGTGTATCTGGTACCTCACGGTTAGTGTATCTGGTACCTCGCTGTTAGTGTATCTGGTACCTCGCTGTTAGTGTATCTGGTACCTCACTGTTAGTGTATCTGGTACCTCACTGTTAGTGTATCTGGTACCTCGCTGTTAGTGTATCTGGTACCTCACTGTTAGTGTATCTGGTACCTCGCTGTTAGTGTATCTGGTACCTCGCTGTTAGTGTATCTGGTACCTCTCTGTTAGTTTATCTGGTACGTCACTGTTAGTGTATCTGGTACCTCACTGTTAGTGTATTTGGTACCTCGCTGTTAGTGTATCTGGTACCTCACTGTTAGTGTATCTGGTACCTCGCTGTTAGTGTATCTGGTACCTCGCTGTTAGTGTATCTGGTACCTCACTGCTAGTGTATCTGGTACCTCACTGTTAGTGTATCTGGTACCTCACTGTTAGTGTATCTGGTACCTCACTGTTAGTGTATCTGGTACCTCACTGTTAGTGTATTTGGTACCTCGCTGTTAGTGTATCTAGTACCTCGCTGTTAGTGTATCTGGTACCTCGCTGTTAGTGTATCTGGTACCTCACTATTAGTGTATCTGGTACCTCACTGTTAGTGTATCTGGTACCTCACTGTTAGTGTATCTGGTACCTCACTGTTAGTGTATCTGGTACCTCACTGTTAGTGTATCTGGTACCTCACTGTTAGTGTATCTAGTACCTCACTGTTAGTGTATCTGGTACCTCACTGTTAGTGTATCTGGTCCCTCACTGTTAGTGTATCTGGTACCTCGCTGTTAGTGTATCTGGTACCTCGCTGTTAGTGTATCTGGTACCTCGCTGTTAGTGTATCTGGTACCTCGCTGTTCGTGCATCTGGTACCTCGCTGTTAGTGTATCTGGTACCTCGCTGTTAGTGTATCTGGTACCTCGCTGTTAGTGTATCTGGTACCTCGCTGTTAGTGTATCTGGTACCTCACTGTTCGTGTATCTGGTACCTCACTGTTAGTGTATCTGGTACCTCGCTGTTAGTGTATCTGGTACCTCACTGTTAGTGTAACTGGTACCTCACTGTTAGTGTATCTGGTACCTCACTGTTAGTGTATCTGGTACCTCGCTGTTAGTGTATCTGGTACCTCACTGTTCGTGTATCTGGTACCTCACTGTTAGTGTATCTGGTACCTCGCTGTTAGTGTATCTGGTACCTCGCTGTTAGTGTATCTGGTACCTCACTGTTAGTGTATCTGGTACCTCACTGTTAGTGTATCTGGTACCTCGCTGTTAGTGTATCTGGTACCTCACTGTTAGTGTATCTGGTACCTCACTGTTAGTGTATCTGGTACCTCACTGTTAGTGTATCTGGTACCTCGCTGTTAGTGTATCTGGTACCTCGCTGTTAGTGTATCTGGTACCTCACTGTTAGTGTAACTGGTACCTCACTGTTAGTGTATCTGGTACCTCACTGTTAGTGTATCTGGTACCTCGCTGTTAGTGTATCTGGTACCTCGCTGTTAGTGTATCTGGTACCTCACTGTTACTGTATCTGGTACCTCGCTGTAAGTGTATCTGGTACCTCGCTGTTAATGTATCTGGTACCTCGCTGTTAGTGTATCTGGTACCTCACTGTTAGTGTATCTGGTACCTCGCTGTTAGTGTATCTAGTACCTCGCTGTTAGTGTATATGTTACTTCGCTGTAAGTGTATCTGGTACCTCAGTGTTAGTGTATCTGGTACCTCACTGTTAGTGTATCTGGTACCTCACTGTTAGTGTATCTGGTACCTCACTGTTCGTGTATCTGGTACCTCCCTGTTAGTGTATCTGGTACCTCACTGTTAGTGTATCTGGTACCTCACTGTTCGTGTATCTGGTACCTCACTGTTAATGTATCTGGTACCTCGCTGTTAATGTATCTGGTACCTCGCTGTTAGTGTATCTGGTACCTCGCTGTTAGTGTATCTGGTACCTCGCTGTTAGTGTATCTGGTACCTCACCGTGCTGTCGGCTATTGATTCTTTAAATGATATTGCTCCATCAAGATTCAAATGTTCTGTATTGAACTCAAGCAAAGATATTGGAAGAGACACTTTATTTCCTGAATTTGAGAATCCTCGCTACACTGCACATTTGTATCAGATCAGAAGCAGGTTTTCTAAGTTTCGGGAACTTGTCACCAAATGACGACAGGTGATTGACCTGAAGCGGTCACTGTGTTTCTCTCTCCTCTGATGCTGCCTGACCTGTTGATTATCTCTCGGATTTTCTATTTTTATTTCAGACGTTCATCATCCACAGTATTTTACTGTTGTGTTCACCGAATGCTCGCCATGTTTACTTACACACAGTGCGAAGAACAAATCCTGACAGATCATACACACCTTCTTAAATCACTGAAATATCTCCTATTTTCTATGTTTCTCCTATTTTCTATGTTTCTATGTTTCGAATCATTCAGTTCCAGCCAGTGCCTCATGTTCCACATTCTCCAGTTCTGCATTACTGCCACTGCTTCTGATGGTTGGAACAGATTTATCCGGGTCATTTTCATTCTCACTAAATGCTCATTCAGTCAGATTTCCAGACATTTATTTGCAATCTTTGTTTTGAGTTTACAATTGACTCTCATGTATGTCTGCCACAGCTCAGTGGGTCTCTCAGTGAGAATCGGAGTAATTCTCTATTGTACCCTGCTTTCATTCAGCATAAAGAATGTCAGCTGATTGTAACTGAAGTATTAATGATCAAACAATCCTTTGATATTTTTCCATCTAATATACGATGCACAAGTTGGAAACCAGCATGTGAAAGAAAACAAGAATAACTCATATCCATTTGTGTTCAGATACTTTACAGAAACATTGGGCAGCACTTTACCTGTGGAATAAGTCGTCCGATTTCGATGCTAAAACAAAGCATTTAGTTGGACATTCCCTGGTCAATGATAACCATTTATTTTATTCAGAGTCCATTCTTTGCCATGTTATTCGGAAATTCTTTCTTTCAATGAGCGACAATTTCAACAAAAAGGTGTAAAGCTCATTGTTCAATACACTTCCTGCAGCCCAGTTATCTTTCTAACTGCTGTACATTTGTATTTAATAACCTAACATCGTCATATTAGCTTCATACATTTTAAGTAGAACCACCTGTAATTATTGCACGCCACAATTGCAGTCGATGTTTATTTCTGTTACACTCACTTTCGGTTCGAATTAGAATCCATATCCTCAGCAGGAGCAAGAATACAATGAGGGTCTCCCTCCCTCTCCCCCTATCACCGCCCCCTCCCACCAACACAGCGGCACAGAAGCGAATCCCACCGCTCTCGGTGCTGACTGATCCCGGGACACGAAGGCTTCCTGAGAGGTTCTTGACCCGTGTGTCCCTGTTACCTTGGGCAGTGTTGTTGTCTGCTGAGCTAAAGGTAGATCTATCATTTAATGTCTCATTGATCAAACATCTGTTCATTTCATGTTGTCTTTATCCCCATTTCATTTATTGATTCCTTATTATTTTTGCAATAAACACTGCATTCATTTCCTCAGGTACGAGAATTAGATTATATCATTTCATGTCACTAATGATTTGCAGATTGCAGACCGAATCCCATCAATCTTCTGCTCTTGCTCCCAGCCTGATGTTTAATTTAACTGGTTATTTCCTTTCCTCACAGTGAACTTAGTGACGATAATGATCCTGTCCCGGGGAAAGTGTGGACTCTCCAAATGTGTCACTCGTTACCTGGTGGCCATGGCAACAACGGATCTACTGGTCGTGATCCTGGATCTGATATTGAGGCACATTCCGATTCGTTATGAGGAACAGTTTATTTTCGTGTATTCCATCCCCCTGTGTAATATCCACGCCGTCCTGCTCTATGCAGCCACAGACTGTTCTGTCTGGTTCACCATCACTTTCACCTTCGATCGATTTGTGGCCATTTGTTGCCAGAAGCTGAAAACTAAATATTGCACCGAGAGAACGGCGGCTGTGGTTCTGGGAACAGTGACTGTGCTGAGCTGTTTAAAGAACATACCCTGGTATTTTATGTTCACAGGTTGGTATGTGCTTGGTAACAACCCCTGGTTTTGTTACACTAATTATGCATCACTGGGCTGGGCAGTATTCGAACTACTTCATTATATTCTAACCCCGTGTGTCCCATTTATTCTGATCCTGCTGCTCAATGCTCTTACTGTCAGACACATTTTACTGGCCAGCAGAGCTCGCAGGAGACTCCGGGGTCACAGCAGTGGGGAGAGTCCCAGAGACCCCGAGATGGAGAGTCGCAGAAAATCCATGATTTTATTGTTTGTTATCTCGGGGAATTTCATCCTGCTATGGGCAATGTATATGGTGGTTCTTGTGGCAAACCGGCTTGTTTGGATTTCACATCTTGTATTTATACCTGCGTTAGTAACTGAACTGGGTTACATGCTGCAGCAGCTGAGTTGCTGTACAAACACTGGGATTTACGCCGTGACACAGACTAAGTTCCGGGAGCAGTGGAAGAATGTGCTGAAATATCCCTTTGTTGTAATTGTAAAATGCATTAAACGATAAGAAGCAGCAGAGACTTTACAGCCTCAGAACTCAATGCCACCAGATAATGGGGGGGAAATCCCGGTTGGGGGCTTAGAAACATAGAAACATAGAAAATAGGTGCAGGAGCAGGCCATTCAGCCCTTCTAGCCTGCACCGCCATTCAATGAGTTCATGGCTGAACATGAAACTTCAGTACCCCCTTCCTGCTTTCTCGCCATAACCCTTGATCCCCCGAGTAGTAAGGACTTCATCTAACTCCCTTTTGAATATATTTAGTGAATTGGCCTCAACTACTTTCTGTGGTAGAGAATTCCACAGGTTCACACTCTCTGGGTGAAGAAGTTTCTCCTCATCTCGGTCCTAAATGGCTTACCCCTTATCCTCAGACTGTGACCCCTGGTTCTGGACTTCCCCAACATTGGGAACATTCTTTCTGCATCTAACCTGTCTAAACCCGTCAGAATTTTAAACGTTTCTATGAGGTCCCCTCTCATTCTTCTGAACTCCAGTGAATACAAGCCCAATTGATCCAATCTTTCTTGATAGGTCAGTCCCGCCATCCCGGGAATCAGTCTGGTGAACCTTCGCTGCACTCCCTCAATAGCAAGAATGTCCTTCCTCAAGTTAGGAGACCAAAACTGTACACAATACTCCAGGTGTGGCCTCACCAAGGCCCTGTACAACTGTAGCAACACCTCCCTGCCCCTGTATTCAAATCCCCTCGCTATGAAGGCCAACATGCCATTTGCTTTCTTAACCGCCTGCTGTACCTTCGGACAAATGCCTCCGACCGGAGGATATTTTACGTAAACCTTCGATTCCCATCCGAGACCTTCATTCCATGTGTAGCGTTAGGGAAATGGCCTTCCCCATACGTACAGTAAAGCTGGAGTCACATGGGCCTGAAGCACCAATCACGCTGCAGTATTCTCAGTGATAATAATGGCAACTCGCTTTTTCAGAGTTCCCAATATTATCAATGTGAATAAACACCTCAATATTGAAAAGCAACAGAATAAATTAAAAACACATCACATATTTAAAATTAATTGAAATTAAAGTCAATTAAATGTTTTGTTAAAAAAATGTTTTGGAATTTTTTTAACATGTTTCAATAAGGTTTAAAATAAATGATCCTTGGTGGAAAGGGTTTTTACTGTAAAAATATGTATTTAAGTTTATTTTTGATATGTTTTCGAACTCTTACACTGGTAAAAGTAATGTATCGACCTGCTTTTACCTGGTTTAAGAGTTTGAAGGACATTCTCTGGGCATGATTTGGGCAAATGACCCAATCTCACCCACACAAATGGTCTTCTCCCCGGGATTTGGAGAATCCATATGGAGAAATCTTTGACAGATCGGAAAAGCCGGTTTCCGGGGCATGTACACTTGGGCCTGACCTGGTGAGGCCGGAATTTAAGGCCCATTGTGTCCGAGCCACTCTCCCTCATGGTGAATATTATCACACTCACTCACACACTGTCTACACAGGGCTCCCTGGGCGGGGAGTGACAATCTGTCAGGATCCTCTGCAAGGTCAGCAGTGACCTGCAAAAGGATGGCACCCCCTAAAGTACCACCTAAAGTAGCTGGTCTCCCGCCTGCACTAAGGTGGCAACATCCGTTGCCTAGACAATGGGGTAGTGTTCCTCAGGACCACTCCCTGCCTCACATATGGATGTTCTCACTCGCGCTCGGCACAGCATATACAGCTCTGGTACCCAGCACAAAGCTGGCGGCAGGATCTATTCCCATTGGCTGGTTGATGTCACTGACCTTCCCCTTCCCAGAAGTGAGGCCAGGTGAGTTACAGCGAGAGTCGAGGTCAGCAGCAGATAGAGGTTTGTTCACCAAAGCAGTGAGTGAGTGGCTAGGGGGAGCCACTCGGCCCGGCCCTGCACCAATCCCCACAACCCAGCATGGTAAGGAGGAGGTCCAACACCAGGTACGATGGCAGCTCCTGTCGGCCAGGCTTTCCATCAGTGCCTGAATCTGACTGCAAGAGACCTACGTCTGTCTTCACTAATCGTTTTCTCTTCACATATCTGTGGAAGCTTTTGCAGTAAATAGGAGCACGATTAGTCCATTGAGCCCCTCGAGCCTGCTCTGCCATGCAAGATCATGGCAGATGGAGGCTTGTAATAAATGCACCGAAAGAATCCTGGGCGATTTTAACCTACATATTGATTGGACAAAGCAAATTGGCCAGCGTAGCCCCGAGGAAGAGTTCATAGAGTGTATCCTGGATGGTTTCCTTGAACAGCATATTGCGGATCCAACCAGCGAGCAGGCTATCTTAGATCTGGTGCAGTGAAATGAATGACCATAACATGGTTCAATTTGAAATTCTGTTGGGCGGTGAGTAAGTTAGTTCTCAAACCAGTGTCCTAAGCTTAAATTATTGAGAAAACAAAGTTATGGGGGCAGAGTTGGCTAAAGTGGACTGGGAAAATAGATTAAAGTACGGGACGGTTGATGATCAGTGGCAGACATTTAAGGAGATATTTCTTAACTCGCAACTAAAATATATCCCAATGAGATGGAAAGATTGTAAGAGAACGGATAACCATCCGTGCCTAACTGAGGAAATAAGGGTCGGCATCACATTGAAAACAAGGGCCTGCAATGGGCCAAGATCAGTGGGAGACCAGAGGATTGGGAAACGTGTAAAAGCCAGCAAAGAACAAATACAAAATTGACAAAGAGAGGGAAGATAGAGTATGAAAGGAAACAAGCACGAAATATAAAAACACAGTAAGAGTTTCTACAGGTACATAACAAGGAAAACAGTGGCTAAAGTAAATGTTCCTCCCCTGCAGGATGAGACTGGGGAATGGTCGAGACATTGAACAAATATATTGTATCCGTCTTCACTGTAGAAGCCACTGAAACACCCCAATAGTGGATAAGCAAGGGGCTGTAGGGAGGTTGGAACTTCATACAATCACTATCGCTAATGAAGTAGTACTCAGTAAAATAATGGGACTAAAGGCGTACAATTCCCCTGTGTCATGTATTTAACCATCTTGTAATGATTTGGTCATGTAACTGTAACTCATGCACACTGTACCTGTACCCTAGAAATGCACACCCTGACCACAGGGGGTCAACTTGCGGGAGACACTCCTTACCTGGGTTTCCAGGTATAAAAGGGCAGGTCCCACCCAGGGTCAGTACTCCTTAGTCCTGCCAATAAAGGTGAAGGTCACAGAGTGACCGTGTCTGATATATCCATGCCTCGTGTGAGTTTGTAGTAAGGTGCAGAGACACTACATTTGGAGACGAGAAACGGGAATCACCGAACCACGAGGATGGCCACCGGTGGCACAGAGGAACGTTACTGTGTGGGTGAGGACTGGGATGACTTTGTGGAAAGACTCCAGCAGAGCTTTGTCACAAAGGACTGGCTGGAAGAGACAGCGGCTGACAAGCGGAGGGTGCATCTACTGACCAGCTGTGGTCCACAGACGTATGCATCTACTGACCAGCTGTGGTCCACAGACGTATGCATCTACTGACCAGCTGTGGTCCACAGACGTATGCATCTACTGACCAGCTGTGGTTCACAGACGTATGCATCTACTGACCAGCTGTGGTCCACAGACGTATGCATCTACTGACCAGCTGTGGTCCACAGACGTATGCACCTACTGACCAGCTGTGGTCCACAGACGTATGCATCTACTGACCAGCTGTGGTCCACAGACGTATGCATCTACTGACCAGCTGTGGTCCACAGACGTATGCATCTACTGACCAGCTGTGGTCCACAGACATATGCATCTACTGACCAGCTGTGGTCCACAGACGTATGCATCTACTGACCAGCTGTGGTCCACAGACGTATGCACCTACTGACCAGCTGTGGACCACAGACGTATGCGCTGATGAAAGACCTGCTCGCACCCCAAAAGCCGGCGGACAAGTCTTTTGAAGAGCTCAGCCAACTGATCAGTGAGCATCTCAAGCCGGCAAGTAGTGTACACATGGCCTACACCGGTTCTACTCTCACCGGCACCGGGAGGGACAAAACATCTCGGACTTCGTGGCGGACCTGCAGTGCTTGGCCAGTTTCTGTAAGTTCTCTGATGCCTGCAGGGGGAGATATTAAGGGACTTTTGCCATCGAGGGCATTAATCATGCCAGCATTTCCAGGAAGCTCATAGAGACCAAGGACTTGACTTTAGAAGGGGCGGCGTTGAAAGCTCAGACCTTTATGGCAGGGGAAGAGGAGACCAAGCAAATTTACGCACGCAACCCTGGTCCCAACGTGGCGATGGACCAGGGAGTTAACATGGTGAAAACTGCTCGGGACCCCGCAGGCAGGCAAGGGCATTTCGAAACCACCCAGCAGCAACAGGCTCTAGGGTGGGCCTGCAACAAGGACAATGGAGAGGGGATTGGCAATTCACGCCATCTCGAGGAACAATGTGTCCCGCGATAGGACCATTAACACCCACCATCAGAGTGCTTAGAAACAGCCAAATGGGCAATCAGAGGGGAATGCTGGGTAATAGTCCCTTTGTTAACCGCAATCTCAATCTCAGCTCATGCTGGAGATGTGGGGGGTAGACACACTGCAAGAAGCTGCAGGTTCCAGCAATATACCTGTAGGATTTGTAATATCAGTGGACACTTGGCCAGGATGTGCAAAAAGGCAGTAGCGAGGCTAATCTGTGAGACAGAGGAACCAGACGAGGGATCTGCAATGCAGGATGATGCCTGGGGTAAAGCCATGGATGCTGAAGTTCAGCGGGTTCACGTGGCTGACGTCCACAGCTCATACACTAAACGTCACCCATGATGATGCAAGTCTTACTGAATGGCATCCCGGTGCACATGGAGCTGGATACGGGAGTGAGCCAGTCACTCATGAGTGCCCAACAATTTAAGAGACTATGGCCACACAGAGCTAGCAGGCCCAAACTGGAACGCATTGAGACGCAGCTACGGACTTACACCAAAGAGATCATCCCAGTGCTGGGCAGTGCAAACTTGGTGGTAACATATAATGGATCACAGAACCGGCTGCCACTCTGGGTCGTCCCGGGAAATGGCCCCGCGCTCTTGGGGAGGAGTTGGTTAGCTGGGATGAAATGGAAATGGGGGGAAGTGCTCGCCATTTCATCCGTGGAGCGAAGTTCATGCTCACAGGTCCTGCAAAAATTCAGGTCACTGTTTCAACCCGGTGTCGGAACGTTCAAGGGCACTAAATTAGTGATACACATCACTCCGGACACCAGACCAGTGCACCACAAGGCCAGAGCGGTGCCGTATGTGATGCATAAAAATATTGATTGTGAATTGGACAGGCTCAGAGAGGGCATAATTTCGGCCGTTGAATTCAGCGACTGGGCCAGTCCCATCGTTCCTGTGTTTAAAGCAGACGGCTCGGTCAGGATTTGTGGCGACTACAAAGCCACCATCAACCGAGTGTCGCTGCAAGACCAATACCCGCTCCCGAGAGCAGAGGACCTTTTTGCCACACTGGCAGGTGGTAAGCTGTTCACGAAGCTGGACCTCACTTTGGCCGACATGACTCAGGAACAGACTGAAGAATCCAAGCTTCTGACCATCACGACACACAAGGGATTATTTATCTACAACAGGTGTCCGTTTGTCATTCGTTCGGCAGCAGCTATCTTTCAGAGAAACATGGAAAGTTTGCTCAAGTCCATCCCTGGAACGATTGTGTTCCAAGACGACATTCCCATCACGGGTCGAGACACCGAGGAACACCTCCACAACCTGGAGGAGATGCTACGCCGATTGGATCGGGTAGGCTTGTGGCTTAAAAAGGCCAAGTGTGTGTTTTTGACCCCAGAGGTCGAGTTTTTGGGCAGGAGGGTTGCTGTACACGGGATCAGGCCCACTGAATCAAAAACTGAGGCGATTCACCGGGCACCCAGGCCTGGAAACACGTCGGAGCTGTGATCATTCCTGGGACTTTTGAACTATTTCGGGAACTTTCTGCCGAACTGAAGCATGTTGTTGGAGCCGTTACACATGCTCCTGCGGAAAGGTTGTGAATGGTTTTGGGGGGATTGTCAAGAACGGGCTTTCAATAAGGCGAGGAACTTGCTGTGTTCCAACAAACTGTTGACTTTGTATGACGCCTGTTAAAAAACTGGTTTTAACATGCGATGCGTCATCCTACGGGGTTGGGTGTGTGTTGCAGGGTAACGATGACGGCCAACTCCAACCAGTGGCTTACACCTCCAGGTCGCTCTCCCAGGCAGAGCGTGGATACAGCGCGGTCGAGAAGGAGGCACTCGCGTGTGTGTACGGTGTGAAAAAGATGCACCAGTACCTCTTCGGTAGACGGTTCGAGCTAGAGACGGACCACAAGCCGTTAACATCCCTGTTGTCCGACAGCAAGGCTGTCAATGCTAATGCGTCAGCTCACATACAGCGATGGGCCCTCACGCTGGCTGCGTATGACTACACCATACGGCACCGGCCAGGCACCGAAAACTGCGCTGACGCACTCAGCAGGCTCCCACTGGCCACCACCGAGGGAGCGTCGGAGCAGAGCACCGAGATGGTCATGGCCGTTGAGGCTTTTCACACTGCGGGCTCCCCCATCACAGCCCGCCAGATCAAACTCTGGACCAACAGGGACCCCCTCCTATCCATGATAAAGAAATGTGTCCTGACTGGGGACTGGGTGCCCGCACACAGGGTGTGCCCCGAGGAGATCAGACCGTTTCACAGACGGATGGATGAGCTCTCCATCCAAGCCAACTGCCTGTTATGGGGCAGTCGGGTAGTCATGCCCCAGAAAGGAAGGGAAGCGTTCATCAGGGAACTCCACAGCGAGCACCCTGGCATCGTGTTAATGAAGGCCATTGCCCGGTCACATGTATGGTGGCCAGGGATTGACTCAGACCTGGAACACTGAGTTCACAGATGCACGACGTGTGCTCAGCTGGGCAATGCCCCCAGGAAGGCCCCACTCAGCCCGTGGCCCTGACCCACCAGCCCATGGTCACGTATTCACATCGACTATGTGGGCCCGTTCATGGGGAAAATGTTCCTGATCGTTGTCAATGCGTACTCGAAGTGGATCGAGTGCATCATATTAAACTCGTGCACGACATCCACCACCGTGGAGAGTCTGCGTATGGTTTTCGCGACCCACGGTTTGCCGGATATCCTGGTCAGCGACAATGGCCCGTGTTTTACCAGCCATGAGTTCCAGGAGTTTATGTCGGGCAATGGGATCAAGCACGTCCGGACAGCGCCTTTCAAGCCGGCCTCCCTATATTCAAATCTAAATTGTTGATATATACCGCAAAAAGCAAGGGACCCAGTACTGAGCCCTGCAGAACCCCACTGGAAACATCCTTCCAGTCACAAAAACATCCATCAATCATTACCCTTTGCTTCCTACCTCCAAGCCAATTTTGGAGCCAACTTGCAATTATACATTCACCTGACTCCGACCGCAAGGGACCTACGTTTGTCTTCACTAATCTTTTTCTCTTCACATATCTATAGAAGCTTTTGCAGTCAGATTTTATGTTCCCGGCAAGCCTCTTCTCATACTCTATTTTCATCCCTCTTAATTAAACCCTTTGTCCTCCTCTGCTGAATTCTAAATTTCTCCCAGTCCTCAGGTTTGCTGCTTTTTCTGGCCAATTTCTATGCCTCTTCCTTAGATTTAACACTGTCCTTAATTTCCCGTGTTAGCCACGGTTGATCCACCTTTCCCGTTTTATTTTTACTCCAGACAGCGATGTGCAATTGTTGAAGTTCATCCATGTAATCTATAAATGTCTGGCATTGCCTATCCACTGTCAACCCTTTAAGTATAATTTGCCAGTCTATCCAAGCCAATCATCGAAGTTACCTTTCCTTAAGTTCAGGACCCTAGTCTCTGAATCAGCGATGTCACTCTCCATCTTAATAAAGAATTCTACCATATTATGGTCACTCTTCCCCAAGAGGCCTCGCACAACAAGATTGCTAATTAATCCTCTCTCATTACACATCACCCAGTCTAGGATGGCCAGCTCTCTCGTTGGTTCCTCGACATATTGTTCTAGAAAACCATCCCTAATACACTCCAGGAAATCCTCCTCCTTCGCATTGCTACCAGTTTAGTTCGCTCAATCAAGATGTAGATTAAAGTCGCATGATAACTGCTGTACCTTTATTGCATGCATCCCTAATTTCCTGTTTGATGCCATCCCCAAGCTCACTACTATTGTTTGGTGGTCTGTACATAACTGCCACGAGCATTTCCTGCCCTTTGGTATTCCGCAGCTCCACCCATACCGATTCCATATCATCCAGGCTAATGTCCCTTCTTACTATTGCGTTAATTTCCTCTTTAACCAGCAACGCTACCCTGCCTACTTTTAATTTCTGTCTAACCTTCCTGAATGCTGAATACCCCTGGATGTTGAGTTCCCAGCCTTGGTCACCCTGGAGCCATGTCTCTGTAATCCCAATTATATCATAATCGTTAATAGCTGCGTGCGCAGTTAATTCATCCACCTTATTACAACTACTCCTCGCATTGAGGCACAGAGCCTTCAGGCTTGTCTTTTTAACACCCTTTGTCCCTTTAGACTATTTCTGCAATGTCACCGCTTTAGATTTTTGCCTTGGGTTTCTCTGCCCTCCACTTTTACTATTCTCCTTTCCATCTTTTGCTTCTGCCCCCATTTTATTTCCCTCTGTCTTCCTGCATTGGTTCCCATCCCCCTGCCATATTAGTTTAACTCCTCCCCAACAGCACCAGCCAACACTCCCCCTCGGATATTGGTTCCGGTCCTGCCCAGGTGCAGACAGTCCGGTTTGTACTGGTCCCACCTCCCCCAGAACCGGTTCCAATGCCCGAGGAATTTGAATCCCTCCCTGCTGCACCACTGCTCAAGCCACGTATTCATCTGAGCTATCCTGCGATTCCTACTCTGACTAGCACGTGGCACTGGTAGCAATCCTGAGATTACCACCTTTGAGGTCCTACTTTTTAATTTAACTCCTGGCTCCCTAAATTCAGCTTGTAGTACCTCATCCCGTTTTTTACCTTTATCGTTGGTACCTGTATGTACCACGACAACTGGCTGTTCACACTCCCCCTCCAGTATGCCGACAGCTGCTCCGAGACATCCTTGACCCTTGCACCAGGGAGGCATCATACCATCCTCGAGTCTCGGTTGCAACCGCAGAAACACCTTTCTATCCCCCTTTGATGCATTTTGTGAATGCTAATAAGGAAAGGGTAAACACATTAAGTGGTAGGCCACTTAATAGTGCAGATGAACAAAGGGACCTTGGAGTGCTTGTCCACAGATCCCTGAAAGTAGCAGGCCAGGAGGATAAGGTGGTTAAGAAGGCATATGGAATGCTTGCCTTTATTGGCCGAGACATAGAATATAAGAGCAGGGAGGTTATGCTTAAATTGTAAAGTACTTTGGTTAGGCCACAGCTGGAGTACTGCGTGCAGTTCTGGTTGCCATATTGCAGGAAGGATTTGATTGTACCTGAGAGGGTGCAGAGGAGATTTACTAGGATGCTACCTGGAATGGAGAATCTTAGTTATGAGGACAGATTGGATAGGCTGGGTTTGTTCTCATTGGAACAAGGAGGTTAAGGGGAGACCTCATCGATGTCAACAAAATATTTAGAGGCCTGGACATAGTGGATAGTAAGGGTCTATTTCCATTGGTGGAGGGGTCTATTACAAGGGGGCATAGTTTTAAGGTGGTAGGTGGAAGGTTTAGAGGGGATTTGAGGGGGGGTTCTTTACGCAGAGGGTTGTGGGGATCTGGAACTCGCTGCCTGGAAGATTGGTGGATGCAGAAACCCTCACCACTTTTAAGAGATGGTTGGATGGGCACTTAAAGTGTAGTAACCTGCAGGGTTACGGACCTAGAGCTGGTAATTGGGATTAGACTGGATGACCTTTTGTTGGACGGTGCAGATATAATGGTAAGTACTGCAGGGAATAGAATACGGCCAGGGTGATCTCCTGGACTAGTGTCGATCGCCTGGATGTGTTGGAGAGGAATTTTCCCAGATTTTTTCTCCCTAAATGGGCCTGGGATTTTATCTGGTTTTTGCCTCTCCCAGGAGATCACATGGCTCCGGTTGGGGTGCAGTGTAGAATGTTTCAGTATAAGGGGTGTCACAGTTGTGTGGGGCGGACTGGTTGGGCTGGGTGCTCTTTGCCTTTCCGTCATTGTTCATAGGTTTATATATAACCTGCAGGGCTGCTGACCGAGGGCCGTGTGGCTCTTTGTCGGCCGGTGAGGACACGATGGGATGGAATGGCCTCCTTCTGTGCTGTAAATTTCCATGTTTCTATGTTGCTATGGAATTTAGGGTGAGAAGGGTGGACCCTGCAAGGGAACAGACTCTCTGGCTTCCAGGACAAATTAATCAAAGTGAGTGTTACCCATGGGAGCCAGCGCCAGATCCAGTCAATAAAGTGAACCATCTTGCCAGCTTCTGACTGGGGATTGCCGTTGGACTCAGCTATTGACTGGGTGAAGTCTCTGAGCCACACACCAGGCAGGTCCCAGAGACAATCCCCAGTCTGCACATACAAATGTACACAAAGACTGTCAGTAGATAAAGTCTGTCAGGCAGAATAACCTGGCATGTTCCTGTCCCACCTCCCAGTAACACTATCTCTCGGAACATACAAAGAAACGTGGCCAATTCAGGAAAAGCCTCCGGGCAATTGCTCTCCAATTGCCTGAGGCTCCAGGGAGAGCACTGTTGCTCCGGTAACATCACAATCTAAAGAGTCCACTCACTCCCTGTAACTGGCAATGTCCTCTCAGAAACGTTTCAACTTCCCCTTTTAAAGGTCTGTAGTGAGCCCACACTCACCATTTGAGCTCACACTCACTCTGAGTTCATGACCCTCCTGTCCTCCCTCAATCACTCCCTCCATGTAAATTCCTCAACCCATATTCACAGACACCTCCTAGGCCTTGCAATCTCTCGTTGCCTTGTTACTCCAACAGTGTCAATTACAGATGGGACCATCTCTGACCATTTCCTTGTATCGCTCTAGACCCACATGCCCCTTTCCCCAAGACAAACCTACTCCTTTCTGTATCTGCCCCTGGAATAAAACTCTCCCCAAACTCTCTTACAACTGCACTTATCAACTCAAAACGGTCCAACCTTTCGCCCTCTTTTAACAATGGCATTTCTGCAGTCACCGATCTGCTCAACCAGACCCTCACCACCACCTTTCATTCCCTAGTCCCTATTAAAAATAATACGCTCTCCAATGCTTGCTCTTACCCCTGGTACAACCCTCATCCCACTGCCCCGCTCTCTCCACATAGCCCTGTATCAATCCCAAACTAATCCCACTGCCCCGCTCTCTCCACATAGCCCTGTATCAATCCCAAACTAATCCCACTGCCCCACTCTCTCCACATAGCCCTGTATCAATCCCAAACTAATCTCACTGCCCCACACTCTCCCCATAGCCCTATATCAATCCCAAACTAATCCCACTGCCCCACTCTCTCCCCATAGCCCTGTATCAATCCCAAACTAATTCCACTGCCCCACACTCTCCCCATAGCCCTGTATGAATCCCAAACTAAACCCACTGCCCCACACTCTCCCCATAGCCCTGTATCAATCCCAAACTAATCCCACTGCCCCACTTTCTCCCCATAGCACTGTATCAATCTCAAACTAATCCCACTGCCCCACTCTCTCCCCATAGCCCTGTATCAATCCCAAACTAATCCCACTGCCCCGCTCTCTCCCCATCGCCCTGTATCAATCCCAAACTATTCCCATTGCTCCGCTCTCTCCCCATAGCCCTGTATCAATCCCCAACGAATCGCACTGCCCCACTCTCTCCCCATAACTCTGTATCAATCCCAAACTAATCCCACTGCCCTGCTCTCTCCCCATAGCCCTGCATCAATCCCAAACTAATCCCACTGCCCCACCCTCTCTCCATAGCCCTGTATCAATCCCAAACTAATCCCACTGCCCCGCTCTCTCCCCATTGCCCTGTATCAAACCCAAACTAATCCCACTGCCCCACTCTCTCCCCATAGCCCTGTATCAATCCCAAACTAATCCCACTGCCCTGCTCTCTCCCCATAGCCCTGTATCAATCCCAAAATAACCCCACTGCCCTGCTCTCTCCCCATAGCCCTGTATCAATCCCAAACTAATACCACTGCCCCGCTCTCTCCCCATTGCCCTGTATCAATCCCAAACTAATCCCACTGCCCCACTCTCTGCCCATTGCCCTGTATCAATCCCAAACTAATGCCACTGCCCCACTCTCTCCCCATAGCCCTGTATCAATCCCAAACTAATCCCACTGCCCCGCTCTCTCCCCATAGCCCTGTATCAATCCCAAAATAACCCCACTGCCCTGCTCTCTCCCCATAGCCCTGTATCAATCCCAAACTAATCCCACTGCCCCGCTCTCTGCCCATAGCCCTGTATCAATCCCAAACTAATCCCACTGCCCTGCTCTCTCCCCATAGCCCTGTATCAATCCCAAACTAATCCCACTGCCCTGCTCTCTCCCCATAGCCCTGTATCAATCCCAAATAATCCCACTGCCCTGCTCTTTCCCCATAGCCCTGTATCAATCCCAAAATAATCCCACTGCCCTGCTCTCTCCCCATAGCCCTGTATCAATCCCAAACTAATCCCACTGCCCCGCTCTCTCCCCATAGCCCTGTATTAATCCCAAACTAATCTCACTGCCCCACTCTCTCCCCATAGCCTTGTATCAATCCCAAACTAATCCCACTGCCCTGCTCTCTCCCCATAGCCCTCTGTCGTTTCACAGATACTCTGAGTGAGATGGGTCTTCGAGACACCAGTCAGTGTACAGATGCACTATTTTGTGGATAAATGTGAGGTTATCCACTTTGGTTGCACAAACAGGAAGGCAGAATATTATCTCACGTTGACAGATTAGGAAAAGTGGAGGTGCAACGAGACCTGGGTGTCATGGTACATCAGTCATTGAAAGTTGGCATGCAGGTACAGCAGGCTGTGAAGAAGGCTTATTGGCATATTGGCCTTCATAGCGAGAGGATTTGAGTATAGGATCAGGGCGGTCATACTGCAGTTGTACAGAACCTTGGTGAGGCCTCACCTTGAATACTGTGTACAGCTTTGCTCTCCTAATCTGAGGAAGGACATGCTTGCTATTCGAAACATCGAAACATAGAAAATAGGTGCAGGAGTAGGCCATTCGGCCCTTCGAGCCTGCACCACCATTCAATGAGTTCATGGCTGAACATGCAACTTCAGTACCCCATTCCTGCTTTCTCGCCATAACCCTTGATCCCCCTAGTAGCAAGGACTATATCTAACTCCTTTTTGAATATATTTAGTGAATTGGCCTCAACAACTTTCTGTGGTAGAGAATTCCACAGGTTCACCACTCTCTGGGTGAAGAAGTTTCTCCTCATCTCGGTCCTAAATGGCTTACCCCTTATCCTTAGACTGTGACCCCTGGTTCTGGACTTCCCCAACATTGGGAACATTCTTCCTGTATCTAACCTGTCTAAACCCGTCAGAATTTTAAATATTTCTCTGAGATCCCCTCTCATTCTTCTTAACTCCAGTGAATACAAGCCCAGTTGATCCAGTCTTTCTTGATAGGTCAGTCCCGCCATCCCGGGAATCAGTCTGGTGAAGCTTCGCTGCACTCCCTCAATAGCAAGAATGTCCTTCCTCAAGATAGGAGACCAAAACTGTACACAATACTCCAGGTGTGGCCTCACCAAGGCCCTGTACAACTGTAGCAACACCTCCCTGCCCCTGTACTCAAATCCCCTCACTATGAAGGCCAACATGCCATTTGCTTTCTTAACCGCCTGCTGTACCTGCATGCCAACCTTCAATGACTGATGTACCATGACACCCAGGTCTCGTTGCACCTCCCCTTTTCCTAATCTGTCACCATTCAGATAATAGTCTGTCTCTCTGTTTTTACCACCAAAGTGGATAACCTCACATTTATCCACATTATACTTCATCTGCCACGCATTTGCCCACTCACCTAACCTATCCAAGTCACTCTGCAGCCTCATAGCATCCTCCTCGCAGCTCACACTGCCACCCAACTTAGTGTCATCCGCAAATTTGGAGATACTACATTTAATCCCCTCGTCTAAATCATTAATGTACAGTGTAAACAGCTGGGGCCCCAGCACAGAACCTTGCAGTACCCCACTAGTCACTGCCTGCCATTCTGAAAAGTACCCATTTACTCCTACTCTTTGATTCCTGCCTGACAACCAGTTCTCAATCCACGTCAGCACACTACCCCAAATCCCATGTGCTTTAACTTTGCACATTAATCTCTTGTGTGGGACCTTGTCGAAAGCCTTCTGAAAGTCCAAATATACCACATCAACTGGTTCTCCTTTGTCCACTTTACTGGAAACATCCTCAAAAAATTCCAGAAGATTTGTCAAGCATGATTTCCCTTTCACAAATCCATGCTGACGGACCTATCATGTCACCATTTTCCAAATGGGCTGCTATGACATCCTTAATGATTGATTCCATCATTTTACCCACTACTGATGTCAGGCTGACCGGTCTATAATTCCCCGTTTTCTCTCTCCCTCCTTTTTTAAAAAGTGGGGTTACATTGGCTACCCTCCACTCCATAGGAACTGATCCAGAGTAAATGGAATGTTGGAGAATGACTGTCAATGCATCCGCTATTTCCAAGGCCACCTCCTTAAGTACTCTGGGATGCAGTCCATCAGGCCCTGGAGATTTATCGGCCTTCAATCCCATCAATTTCCCCAACACAATTTCCCGACTAATAAAGATTTCCCTCAGTTCCTCCTCCTTACTAGACCCTCTGACCCCTTTTATATCCGGAAGGTTGTTTGTATCCTCCTTAGTGAATACCGAACCAAAGTACTTGTTCAATTGGTCTGCCATTTCTTTGTTCCGCGTTATGACTTCCCCTGATTCTGACTGCAGGGGACCTACGTTTGTCTTTGCTAACCTTTTTCTCTTTACATACCTATAGAAACTTTTGCAATCCGTCTTAATGTTCCCTGCAAGCTTCTTCTCGTACTCCATTTTCCCTGCCCTAATCAAACCCTTTGTCCTCCTCTGCTGAGTTCTAAATTTCTCCCAGTCCCTGGGTTCGCTGCTATTTCTGGCCAATTTGTATGCCACTTCCTTGGCTTTAATACTATCACTGATTTCCCTTGATAGCCACGGTTGAGCCACCTTCCCTTTTTTATTTTTACGCCAGACAGGGATGTACAATTGTTGTAATTCATCCATGCGGTCTCTAAATGTCTGCCATTGCCCATCCACAGTCAACCCCCTAAGTATCATTCGCCAATCTATCCTAGCCAATTCACACCTCATACCTTCAAAGTTACCCTTCTAATAGTTCTGGACCATGGTCTCTGAATTAACTGTTTCATTCTCCATCCTAATGCAGAATTACACCATATTATGGTCACTCTTCCCCAAGGGGCCTCGCACAACGAGATTGCTAATTAATCCTCTCTCATTAGACAACACCCAGTCTAAGATGGCCTCCCACCTAGTTGGTTCCTCAACATATTGGTCTAGAAAACCATCCCTTATGCACTCCAGGAAATCCTCCTCCACCGTATTGCTTCCAGTTTGGTTAACCCAATCTATGTGCATATTAAAGTCATCTATTATAACTGCTGCACCTTTATTGCATGCAGCCCTAATTTCCTGTTTGATGCCTTCCCCAACATCCCTACTACTGTTTGGAGGTCTGTACACAACTCCTACTAACGTTTTTTGCCCTTTGGTATTCTGCAGCTCTCCCCATATAGATTCCACATCATCCAAGCTAATGTCTTTCCGAACTATTGCATTGATCTTCTCCTTAACCAGCAATGCTACCCCACCTCCTTTTCCTTATATTCTATCCTTCCTGAATGTTGAATGTTGAATACCCCTGGATGTTGAGTTCCCAGCCCTGATCATCCTGGAGCCACGTCTCCGTAATCCGAAATCCCTTCTTCACTCAGTTCTCTACCACAGAATGTTGGTGAGGTCAGTTCATTAGATAGATTCAAAAGGGAGGTGAATGTGGCCCTAATGTCTAAAGGGATCGAGGGGGATGCTGAGAAAGCAGGAATTGGGTACTGAAGATGAAAGATCAGCCATGATCATATTGAATGGTGGTGCAGGATCGAAGGGCCGAATGTCTGAAACCTGCACCTATTTTCTATGTTTCTATGTCCCCGAGAGAGAGGGACTGAGAGACAGCAGACAGTGTACAGGTATCTCCCTGAGGGAGAGGGACTGAGAGACAGCAGTCAGTGTACAGATATCTCCCCGAGGGAGAGGGACTGAGAGACAGCAGTCAGTGTACAGGTATCTCCCTGAGTGAGAGGGACTGAGAGACACCTATCAGTGTACAGATATCTCCCTGAGTGAGATGGACTGAGAGACACCAGTCAGTGTACAGATATCACCGTGAGGGAGAGGGACTGAGAGATACCAGTCAGTGTACAGATATCTCCCTGAGTGAGAGGGACTGAGAGACACCGGTCAGTGTACAGATATCTCACTGAGGGAGAGGGACTGAGAGACACCAGTCAGTGTCCAGATATCTCCCTGAGTGAGAGGGGACTGAGAGACACCAGTCAGTGTACAGGTATCTCCGTGAGGGAGAGGGACTGAGAGACACCAGTCAGTGTACAGATATCTCCCTGAGGGAGAGGGACTGAGAGACACCAGTCAGTGTACAGATATCTCCCTGAGGGAGAGGGACTTAGAGACAGCAGTCAGTGTACAGATATCTCCCTGAGGGAGAGGGACTGAGAGACAGCAGTCAGTGTACAGATATCTCCCTGAGGGAGAGGGACTGAGAGACAGCAGTCAGTGTACAGATATCTCCCTGAGGGAGAGGGACTGAGAGACACCAGTCAGTGTACAGATATCTCCCTGAGGGAGAGGGGACTGAGAGACACCAGTCAGTGTACAGGTATCTCCCTGAGGGAGAGGGACTGAGAGATACCAGTCAGTGTACAGATATCTCCCTGAGGGAGAGGGGACTGAGAGACACCAGTCAGTGTACAGATATCTCCCTGAGGGAGAGGGACTGAGAGACAGCAGTCAGTGCACAGGTATCTCCCTGAGGGAGAGGGACTGAGAGACACCTGTCAGTGTACAGATATCTCCCCGAGAGAGAGGGACTGAGAGACACCAGTCAGTGTACAAACATCTCCCTGAGGGAGAGGGGACTGAGAGACAGCAGTCAGTGTACAGGTATCTCCTTGAGGGAGAGGGACTGAGAGATACCAGTCAGTGTACAGATATCTCCCCGAGAGAGAGGGACTGAGAGACAGCAGTCAGTGTACAGGTATCTCCCTGAGGGAGAGGAACTGAGAGATACCTGTCAGTGTACAGGTATCTCCCTGAGGGAGAGGAACTGAGAGATACCAGTCAGTGTACAGATATCTCCCTGAGGGGGAGGGACTGAGAGATACCAGTCAGTGTACAGATATCTCCCTGAGTGAGAGGGGACTCAGAAACACCAGTCAGTGTACAGATATCTCCCTGAGGGAGAGGGACTGAGAGACAGTGTCACTGCACAGATATCTCCCTGAGGGAGAGGGGACTGAGAGACACCAGTCAGTGTACAGATATCTCCCTGAGGGAGAGAGACTGAGAGACACCAATCAGTGTACAGATATCTCCCTGAGGGAGAGCGACTAAGAGACACCAATCAGTGTACAGATATCTCCCTGAGGGAGAGGGACTGAGCGATCCCAGTCAGTGCACAGATATCTCCCTGAGCGAGAGGGGACTGAGAGATATCAGTCAGTGTACAGATATCTCCCTGAGGGAGAGGGACTGAAAGGCATCAGTCAGTGTACAGATATCTCCCTGAGGGAGAGGGACTGGGAGACACCAGTCAGTGTACAGATATCTCCCTGAGGGATAGGGACTGAGAGACACCAGTCAGTGTACAGATATCTCCCTGAGGGAGAGGGGACTGAGAGACACCAGTCAGTATACAGATATTTCCCAGAGGGAGAGGGGACTGAGAGACACCAGTCAGTGTGCAGATATTTCCCTGAGGGAGAGGGACTGAGAGACAACTGTCATTGTACAGATATCTCCCTGAGGAAGAGAGACTGAGAGACACCAGTCAATGTACAGATATTTCCCTGAGGGAGATGGACTGAGAGACACCAGTCAGTGTACAGATATTTCCCTGAGGGAGAGGAACTGAGAGACACCAGTCAGTGTACAGATATCTCTCTGAGGGAGATGGACTGAGAGACACCAGTCAGTGTACAGATATTTCCCTGAGGGAGAGAGACTGAGAGACACCAGTCATTGTACAGATATTTCCCTGAGGGAGATGGACTGAGAGACAGCAGTCAGTGTACAGATATCTCCCTGAGGGGGAGGGACTGAGAGATACCAGTCAGTGTACAGATATCTCTCTGAGGGAGAGAGGGACTGAGAGACACCAGTCAGTGTACAGATATTTCCCTGAGGAAGAGGGACTGAGAGACACCAGTCAGTGTACAGATATCTCCCTGAGGAAGAGGGACTGAGAGACACCAGTCAGTTGTAGGGGAGGACAAAAACCCCCTCATTTTACCCAGAAGGAAAAGGGCTGTGGGATCAGTCTGTGCTGTGGATTGAAACCGATACAGTTTGACCTTGGCAGAGCAGTGATTTGACGGGGGAGGACACCGGAGGGCCAATGGTGAGACAGAGTCAGCCCGAAGCATGGGGCTCTCAAGCCAATGGGAGAGCACTTGCTCAAACTGTGGGACTGACCCACAGCCATTATCGGACTATTGTCTTCCCCATGTTTACACTATGGAGGGAAATTATGCAGACCTTCAGAAAACCAGGGAACCCAAACCAACCCAAGGGCCTACACAATGGCTACAGGAGGCCAACGCAATCAACACCTACTCAAACCTTGAGTGGGTTAACATCAGTGGAAAAAACCCGCAATTATCTGAAACTGCTGCATTTTTCAAAATCACAAAGCCCACCAGTGGGAAGAATCGATTTCAGCAGGAGAGGTGGACTGGATAATCTGGCTATAAAAACAACCACAAGCCTCTCAACACTGAAGGAAAACCAGTGTCCGAAGACACCGAAGATAGAAGCAACAAACCACCAGACTGCGGAAGGCACAGTAGTGAGTATAACCTCTGGTCCCCAGAACTCCCAACTCAGTTAGGCCAGGAAAGGTGGGAGGTTGGGCATTGTACTGCTAAACTGGTGTAAAGATTTTCGTTGTGTCCGTTTAGTGGGATTTAGGGGGATTGTTTTGTTGGTGTATTGCCGTTTGTTGAGTTACACCTTGTCAAATAAATTGGAAGCCTAAAGTTCCTCTTGGAATCACCTTGTCTCAGTTCTATTGTATTACATCTCCTGATCGTGAGTCTTATGTCAGAACCGTGTAAGGGAAGCTAGGAGCGCCTCGAAAACGCTCAACTGTGTGTCACAGGCTAGGGAAGAAGGGGTTAGGTGTGTTTGACACTCACAGGTGCCTCACAGGCCAGGCATAAGCTGTGGACACAGTCTCTCCAGGGGTGCTCTTGCAGCACTCAGGGTACCTCACAGGCCAGGCATAAGCTGTGGACACAGTCTCTCCAGGGGTGCTCTTGCAGCACTCAGGGTACCTCACAGGCCAGGCATAAGCTGTGAGGGCAGAAGGCCAGAGAGAGACACCCAAGGCACAATAACCCTGTGAAAACCCTTTACAGAACATGGCGACCATGGCAGGACATAAGCAAACAGGAGATGTTAATGTAACAGATGAGGTGATAAGAGAGGAAACTAAAATGGAGGAGAGAATTTCCTCATACATTTGTGGCAAGGTGAACCTCACCAAACCTTGGGTACAAGCCCTCACTCGGGCAGAGCGCCCAGTGGATGCTGCTGCTCAGTGGACAGCAGGGAAGGACCACAACCACAGGGTGGAAAAGGCCATCTGGCTTATCTGCCTCACCCGCCAAGTCCGAAAGCTCGACCAGCGGGTGAAGGACTTGGAACAGAGTCTTCAGAAATCAGAGGAGCTCTCTGCTATCCGGGCTGTGGTTGGGGACAACCTGCTGACCGAATTAGCTGGGGAGCAGCAAAGGAACCGGCAGTTGGAGGAGACCTTCCGAAATAGCCGGGACTATCTTCAGTGTCAGGTCACTGAGGCCAAGGGTAGTGAGGGGTCCCTCCGGGAACAGAACTCTCGGTACACCCAGAAAATGTGGGAACTGGAGAATAAATTAAAAGACGTACAGGCAGCCTATAAAGTGGCCAGTCGCAGTGAGTTCGCAGATCACGGTCCCTGCCAGGAGAGGATTAAAACTCTCAGCCATGCTCTATCCCAGGCAAAGGGGATGGTCGCCCTGATAGGACCCGGAGGGTCCACAGGGGACAAAGGAGAGTATTGGGGGGTAGAGGAGAATCCAAAGGCAAGAGGCGTCCGACCACCTCCTGAGGCACCGGTGGTTTGTCCGGTGGGGTACCAGGAGCAGTGGGGCACGCAGGTAGTAGCATACCCAGGGCTGGGGACAGGACCAATGTGTCCCGCTCAGCAGCAGGGATGTGAGGCTCCAGCCGAGGGTCAGTTAAGGGCTGGATCAGGAGACCAGGCACTGTCTGCTGCACTGGGTTTGGTGGGACAGCCGGAGGTAGAGGGACCAGCGCAGAAAGATCCTGAACCAGGGCGGATGTGTCCGGTCAGGCAGCACAAGTACGGTCCTCCACAGGGAGGTGGCCAAGGTCAGGGAGCGCTGGAGAGCGACTTTATTATTCCCCATGGAGTTCAATCACTCAGGGTCATGGTGGCCCATTTGGCCAAACTCACTCGCAGCGGGGACCCGTCTATCCACTTCATGGAGGTGATGCAGGCCGGGGAAATTAATGGGTGTGACGAGGAAGAGACAGCCAAGCTGCTGCTCTTCTCTCTGGACACCAAATTGTACCAGGCCCTGCCGGCAGAATGCCGGAGGGGACAGCGTACATTTACTGAGGTCCAGAGGGCCGTCCTTGAGGCTATGGGCTTCGATGACGGCAGTCCTTTCGAACGGGTCGAAAGGACAAGGCAGCTCGCAGGGGAATCCCCGCAGGCGTTTGTGGACAGGCTGTGGGTGGTATACCACGCAGCCTGTGGGGAGCTCCTCGACCGGGCGAATCTTTCCGCGGTACAGACTGGCCGCTGGCTGAGGATGCTGGGGGCAAACTGCTTGCCCCGGCTCAAGGCCAGGGCAGAACTGTGGTTCGATTCCCGGGACCCCAACCTCACCGAGGGAGCAGTGGTCAGGCAACTGGCACTGGTCCAATGGAATGGAGGAGGGGAGGAGGAGAAAACCTCCAAAGGTCGGGTAAATGAGGTAAAACCCAACTCGATTCCCAAAAGGGAATGGGACCAGGAGGGTGGCTGCTCGTCTGATGAGGAGGGAGTGTGCTACGGGTGCGGGAAAGCTGGGCATTTTAAAAGGGATTGCAGGAGCCCAGCAAAGAGATATGGGGGTGAAGTCCTTCAGGAGCTGCCCAGAGTGGGGGAAGTGGAGCGAGCTCCTCACCATCCCTTGACCAGATAGTAGCTGCAGTGAGGACAGTGCTGGAGGGGACTGGGAAGGTAGCCACGGCAACAGGCAGGGAAGCACCAGCAACCCTGCCAGTACAGAGGCCGTGACTAGCCCAGACCCAGCCTGTATACCTGTGTCCACTAGAATATGACCCCTGGGGATGACCCTGGGTCAAGATGGAGGTTGAGGGTGTACTGGGTACTTATCTTTTGGACACTGATGCTTCCAGCACCATAGTCCATTCGGAGGACCCCACAACCTCACCTCTATCAAACGGGGTGCCGTATCAACTAGTTGGGTTCACAGGTAATGAGAAGGCTGGGTTTTTCTCAGTCCCGCTCACAGTTCGTTTAGGAGCACTCCAAACACAATGGAAGTGCGTCCTGATGAACTGGGATCAGGTGGGAAAAGGGATTTTGGGGGCTGATTTTATCATCGCTCGCCAGATCCTGGTAGACTTGAGGAATCACTGTCTATGGGGCACAGTGGGCACGGGAGCAGAGGGAGAAGTCATGGTTATTGATAAGAAACAGGGAAAAGGGACTCTGTGTACAATGAAGCCAAAAGGGGGTTACGACCTGGAGGTTCTAGTCAGTAACACCCCGGCCGAGTACCGGGCCTATGTACAAGCAAATCTTGCAGCATTTGCCACCCATAAACACGACTGTGGGAGAGTCACAGGAGTGGAGGTTAGAATAGATGGGGATCCCATGTCCCGCCCGCAAAAGCAGTATGGCTTTCCCCGAGAGGCAGAAGCAGACTTGGAGACAGCGTTAAGCTCACTTGTTGAGCAGGGTGTTTTGAGATCCATAGCCACCCATGTTAACACCCCGCTTTGGCCGGTTAGGAAACCGGACAATTCTTGGAGGGCTACGGTGGATTATAGGGTGTTCAATAAAAACATATCAGCTTGTGCCCCCACAGTAGCGGCGGTTGTGGATCTGATCGGGGAAATCCCTGCTTCCACAACCACGTTCACAGTGTTGGACATATCCAACGGGTTCTGGTCTATCCCTGTACGGAGGGAAGACCAGTACAAGTTTGCCTTCACCTTCCGGGAACAGCAGTATACATGGAGCTGCCTCCCACAGGGCTTTCATAATAGTCCCAGCATCTTTCACCAATGCATGGCGAACTGCTTAACAGGTTCAGCCAGCCACACCAGCTGGGCCAGTATGTGGACAACCTGTTGTTGTTCACAGACAGCAGTGAGGAACACGGTCCACTGCTGGCCGAACTGCTGGTCTTACTGAAGGAAGGGGGTTTTAAAGTTAACCCCAAGAAAGCCCAGATAGGTCTAGGAGAGGTAAAATTCCTGGGCCTGACGATAAGGGCAGGAGAGAGGGCCATTGATGAGGCTAGAAGAAAGGCAGTGCAGGAACTCCCTGTCCCTAGGGATGTGTCGGGGGTAAGGGCTTTCCTGGGAATCACTGGCTACTGTAGGGACTTCATCGAGGACTATGCAGCCACTGCCGCCCCTCTGCTCAGACTCCGACATAAGGGAGTCGAGTGGGAATGGGACAAGGGCTGTGAGGCAGCATTTGTCCGTCTTAAGAGAGACCTGCAGATAGCACCAGCCCTCGGGGCAATTGATGTGGGGGAGGAATTCTTCCTGGAGGTGGCAGCCAGTGGTGACAGCTTAAGTGCAGTGTTGCTCCAGGGGTGAAACGGTCAGCTGAGACCAGTGGTGTACTCCTCCAGGGTCCTCACGGAGGTAGAAAAGGGATACTCCAATTGTGAGAGGCACTTGCTTGCCACCCACTGGGCAGTAAAGAGAGCTCAGATCTTTACCGGAATATCCCCCATTACACTCCTCACCCATCATACCCCGACACAGATGCTGTTGGACGGGAGGATTAAGGACGGGAGAGTGAGCTGTGTTAGAATCACTCGCTGGACCCTCCTCCTCTCCCAAATGACTTTAAAGGTCAAGGGCCTCTGCGAGCCCAGGCTCTCAGCAAATTTAATCTATCCAGGGCAGCCGCATCGATGCTCTGTGGAGGGAGTGTGGGACATTAACTTTGGATTTCGGGCAGGGATACACCCCACAGGCCGCAAGATCTACGTTGATGGCTCCAGTTCAGTGTCCGCGGGTACAAGACTCACGGGCTGCGGAGTTTGGGATCCCAAGGCAGGAATTGCCTTGGCTCTTAAACTCCCATGCACCCTGAGCGCCCAGCAGGCGGAACTCTCGGCGGTGATGTATGTGGTCACACACCCCGAGGAATTCCCTACCCCATACACGGTTTGCTCGGACAGCATGTTCACTTGCAATTGGTGTACAGAGTATCTGGCGATTTGGTCACGCCGGGGGTACACCTCCGTGGATGGGAAGCCCCTTGTGACCAAACCCCTGCTAGAAAAGATCATGGCTGCAGTGGGAGAAACCGGGGATGTATATATCCATAAGGTAAAGGCCCACTCCAAAACTGAGCCTCGGGGGGAAGGTAACCAGCAGGCAGGCCTGCTGGCAAGGGAAGGTGCTCGCACAGGTCGCCCATGGGACCCATACGAGGCAGGCAGGAGAGCAGCAGCAAGAAGTAAGCCAGGGACACAAGGGAGCGTAGGGGCAGCTGTGGCCCCGGACCTTAAAGTAGTCCAGATGCAGGATCCGATCCTGAAGGCTGCCTTGGCTGCTATTAAAAGGGGGGAAAAGGCGGAGGGCCCATACAGTGCTGTAGATATTGCTGTGTGGGAAGGCATGTTGTTTAAAGGGGACAAATGGGTAGTGCCGCCACAATACCGGAGGGAATTCCTTCAGCTGGCCCATGAGGGTCCAGGTGCGGGACACCCTGGGCCGGAATCTACCTGTCAACGGGTAGTAAAGGCAGGGTGGTGGCCAGACCTCTGGGAAGACGTCCGCGACTTCTGTGCGGGCTGTCTGGTTTGTGCTGCAAACAACCCAGACCCTCAGAAAAGGAAGGTGTCTATGGGACATAGAAACATAGAAACATAGAAAATAGGTGCAGGAGTAGGCCATTCGGCCCTTCTAGCCTGCACCGCCATTCAATGAGTTCATGGCTGAACATGCAACTTCAGTACCCCATTCCTGCTTTCTCACCATACCCCTTGATCCCCCGAGTAGTAAGGACTTCATCTAACTCCTTTTTGAATATATTTAGTGAATTGGCCTCAACAACTTTCTGTGGTAGAGAATTCCACAGGTTCACCACTCTCTGGGTGAAGAAATTGCTCCTCATCTCGGTACTAAATGGCTTCCCCCTTATCCTTAGACTGTGTCCCCTGGTTCTGGACTTCCCCAACATTGGGAACATTCTTGCTGCATCTAACCTGTCTAACCCCGTCAGAATTTTAAACGTTTCTATGAGGTCCCCTCTCATTCTTCTGAACTCCAGTGAATACAAGCCCAGTTGATCCAGTCTTTCTTGATAGGTCAGTCCCGCCATCCCGGGAATCAGTCTGGTGAACCTTCGCTGCACTCCCTCAATAGCAAGAATGTCCTTCCTCAGGTTAGGAGACCAAAACTGTGCACAATACTCCAGGTGTGGCCTCACCAAGGCCCTATACAACTGTAGCAACACCTCCCTGCCCCTGTACTCAAATCCCCTCGCTATGAAGGCCAACATGCCATTTGCTTTCTTAACCGCCTGCTGTACCTGCATGCCAACCTTCAATGACTGATATACCATGACAGCCAGGTCTCTTTGCACCTGCCCTTTTCCTAATCTGTCACCATTCAGATAATAGTCTGTCTCTCTGTTTTTACCACCAAAGTGGATAACCTCACATTTATCCACATTATACTTCATCTGCCATGCATTTGCCCACTCACCTAACCTCTCCAAGTCGCTCTGCAGCCTCATAGAATCCTCCTTGCAGCTCACACTGCCACCCAACTTAGTGTCATCCGCAAATTTGGAGATACTACATTTCATCCCCTCGTCTAAATCATTAATGTACAGTGTAAACAGCTGGGGCCCCAGCACAGAACCTTGCGGTACCCCACTAGTCACTGCCTGCCATTCTGAAAAGTCCCCATTTACTCCTACTCTTTGCTTCCTGTCTGACAACCAGTTCTCAATCCATGTCAGCACACTACCCCCAATCCCATGTGCTTTAACTTTGCACATTAATCTCTTGTGTGGGACCTTGTCGAAAGCCTTCTGAAAGTCCAAATATACCACATCAACTGGTTCTCCCTTGTCCACTCTACTGGAAACATCCTCAAAAAATTCCAGAAGATTTGTCAAGCATGATTTCCCTTTCACAAATCCATGCTGACTTGGACCTATCATATTACCTCTTTCCAAATGCACTGCAATGACATCCTTAATAATTGATTCCATCATTTTACCCACTACCGATGTCAGACTGACCGGTCTGTAATTCCCTGTTTTCTCTCTCCCTCCTTTTTTAAAAAGTGGGGTTACATTGGCTACCCTCCACTCCATAGGAACTGATCCAGAGTCAATGGAATGTTGGAAAATGACTGTCAATGCATCCACTATTTCCAAGGCCACCTCCTTAAGTACTCTGGGATGCAGTCCATCAGGCCCTGGGGATTTATCGGCCTTCAATCCCATCAATTTCCCCAACACAATTTCCCGACTAATAAGGATTTCCCTCAGTTCCTCCTCCTTACTAGACCCACCGACCCCTTTTATATCCGGAAGGTTGTTTGTGTCCTCCTCAGTGAATACCGAACCAAAGTACTTGTTCAATTGGTCCGCCATTTCTTTGTTCCCCGTTATGACTTCCCCTGATTCTGACTGCAGGGGACCTACGTTTGTCTTTACTAACCTTTTTCTCTTTACATATCTATAGAAACTTTTGCAATCCGTCTTAATGTTCCCTGCAAGCTTCTTCTCGTACTCCATTTTCCCTGCCCTAATCAAACCCTTTGTCCTCCTCTGCTGAGTTCAAAATTTCTCCCAGTCCCCGGGTTCTCTGCTATTTCTGGCCAATTTGTATGCCACTTCCTTGGCTTTAATGCTATCCCTGATTTCCCTTGATAGCCACGGTTGAGCCACCTTCCCTTTTTTATTTTTACGACAGACAGGAATGTACAATTGTTGTAGTTCATCCATGCGGTCTCTAAATGTCTGCCATTGCCCATCCACAGTCAACCCCTTCAGTATCATTCGCCAATCTATCCTAGCCAATTCACGCCTCATACCTTCAAAGTTACCCTTCTTTAAGTTCTGGACCATGGTCTCTGAATTAACTGTTTCATTCTCCATCCTAATGCAGAATTCCACCATATTATGGTCACTCTTCCCCAAGGGGCCTCGCACAACGAGATTGCTAATTAATCCTCTCTCATTACACAACACCCAGTCTAAGATGGCCTCCCCCCTCGTTGGTTCCTCGACATATTGGTCTAAAAAACCATCCCTTATGCACTCCAGGAAATCCTCCTCTACCGTATTGCTTCCAGTTTGGTTAACCCAATCTATGTGCATATTAAAGTCACCCATTATAACTGCTGCACCTTTATTGCACGCACCTCTAATTTCATGTTTGATGCCCTCCCCAACATCACTACTACTGTTTGGAGGTCTGTACACAACTCCCACTAACGTTTTTTGTCCTTTGGTATTCTGCAGCTCTACCCATATAGATTCCACATCATCCAAGCTAATGTCCTTCCAAACTATTGCCTTAATTTGCTCCTTAACCAGCAATGCTACCCCACCTCCTTTTTCTTTTATTCTATCTTTCCTGAATGTTGAATACCCATGGATGTTGAGTTCCCAGCCCTGATCATCCTGGAGTCACGTCTCCGTAATCCCAATCACATCATATTTGTTAACATCTATTTGCACAATTAATTCATCCACTTTATTGCGGATACTCCTTGCATTAAGACACAAAGCCTTCAGGCTTGTTCTTTTAACCCCTTTATCCTTTTAGAATTTTGCTGGACAGTGGCCCTTTTTGTTCTTTGCCTTGGGTTTCTCTGCCCACCACTTTTCCTCATCTCCTTTCTGTCTTTTGCTTTTGCCTCCTTTTTGTTTCCCTCTGTCTCCCTGCATTGGTTCCCATCCCCCTGCCATATCAGTTTAAATCCTCCCCAACAGCACTAGCAAACACTCCCCCTAGGACATTGGTTACGGTCCTGCCCAGGTGCAGACCGTCCGGTTTGTACTGGTCCCACCTCCCCCAGAATGGGTTCCATTGCCCCAGGAATTTGAATCCCTCCCTGTTGCACCACTGCTCAAGCCACGTATTCATCTGAGCTATCCTGCGATTCCTACTCTGACTATCACTTGGCACTGGAAGCAATCCGGAGATTACTACTTTTGAGGTCCTACTTTTTAATTTAGCTCCTAGCTCCTTAAATTCGTTTCGTAGGCGGGTAGAGGGACCATGGCAGTCGATCCAGATCGACTACATCGGACCCCTACCGGCCGCCCAGGGAGGTTATAAATACTGCCTCGTCCTGGTGGATGTGTTTTCCAAGTGGGTGGAAGCCTTCCCTTGCCGAACAGCTACTGCGGTGGGGGCTGCAAAAATCCTGGTGAGGGAGGTGTTCTCTCGGTGGGGTCTACCTCAAATCGTGGAGTCCGACCGGGGAAGCCATTTCACCGGCCAGGTGATGCAGGCCACCCTAAAGGTGCTGGGGATAAGAGCCAAATGGCATGTGGCCTACAACCCTCAGTCCCCAGGCCCCGTAGAACGCCTGAACCGGACCCTAAAGGAAAGGCTGAGCAAGGAGACGGGAGATTCACCGAACAAGTGGGTGGAGGTCTTACCGTTGGTCCTCATGGGAATCCGGACCAGTCAGTCAAAGAGCACAGGGTACTCACCCCATGAGCTGATGACGGGCCGGATCATGAGATCCCCAGTGCATGTGTTGGTGCCGGTTCTCACCGAAGGGCAGCTCCGAGAGGTGAACCGGGACCGGTTTGTCAGGAACCTGTTTGAACACCTGAAACAGATTCACTGGCAGGCTGCTAGTAACATGGGCAGATAGCATCAGAGTAACCGATTGCTGCTAGAACCCAGCAAACACCACGAATGGGAGATAGGGGACCAGGTGATGGTGAGGAACTATGCTCGGGTCGGGGTATTTGAACCACTGTATATGGGACCATACAGCATTGTGGACAAGGCTAGCCCTATGGTCGATGCGGTTCGATTACCTCGCCGGGTGAAGTGGTATCACATTAATCAGTGTAAATTGTTTGACCCCAAAAGAGGTAAAAAACAGAGGGGATGAACAAGGGAAGGGAATGAGGCACTGGGGGAGGAACAGGCCCCGGTGGATTTGGAGGCTCCGGAGGAGGCAGCGGGCCCCGAAACTCTACAGCCGGGGCTGGTTCACTGCTCCTGTAAGGCTATCCCACCACTGGGTAGAGGTTCCCAGCCCACTAACAGAAGTAGGGAGAAAGGCTCTACCATTAGCAAGGTTCAAGGGGAAGCTGAACCTCCCATGGTGGATCAGCTGGGGCTAGCCCAAGAGGTGGAGGAGATGGCATTGCAGCCCATAACGTGGGACTCTGCACCGACAGTAAGGAGGAGTAACAGAGTGCCACAGCCCAGGGCACCGTGGTCCCCTGTTTACTGAGCTCCCCGCCCCAGACCGAGAAGGCGAAAGACAACAGGGAGGGTGCTCTGTTGTACTAGCAAGGGTCTCCCACCGATTATCCGGGGCTCGGGAGGGCCTTGGAGGGCAGCACAAGACTCATTAAGGGGGACTATACGAGCCCCTCAGCGGAGGACATCCTGGTCCCCAGGGTACGGTCAGCCGAGTGGTCGACGACGCCTGTACAGTGACAGGATATAGCCTGGCCACCCGGGGACGGGTGGCGGTGTGTATATTTTCCCTTCCTGTTTTGTTACTTTGTGTTGTGTGTATATGTGTTTAGGTAAGGCAGTGATGGTTGGGTACAGCATTTTATGTTTGGAACATGTTACGCGGGCCGAGCCTGGAGAGGTCTCTCAAGGTAAGGCCATGTTCATCTTGCCTTTCAGATGTCAACGCCTCCCTACTGGAGGCTAGTGATGCTGGTATCGCTAAGGATCTGCACCGGGCACCGAGGGGACAACGAGGACTCCCTGGTTTTCGGATGCTCCGGGGGCAGAGCGCCGACAGTGACCACAGGAGAAGGGACTCCGGTGGCGGATGGCCGGGTCACCTATTCCCACGAGGGGAGATGGCCTGGGTGGTTGGGATCGAACTCCACCAAGTACTCCAACCATAAGGACTTTACCTACGGAGAGGCCTCCATCCCCTGCCCGGAGATCACTGTGGCCACTTCCAGAGTGAGAGTGACAGAAGGCAGGAAGGTATGCCTAACTTGCCAAGGGGACATACCTCTGGGACGGTGGTGGTGGCTCAGAAAGCTCTAGAGGGAAGTGGGAGACCGACACTCGGACTGGGAACGTCTGGATAATGATACCTACCGAACCATCATGGGGTCATCTGGCAGGGTCACGGTGTGCTGGGATAAATGGTGGGCGTACGACCAAGGAATTTATTTGTGTATGTGGGGATCCACTCGCGTGTGTTCAGAGGGGGTCTCCATTGCTTTCTATAGGTGGGGGCAGGATGTCGGGGATGGGGTGGGATGGGATCGTAGCGGGGAGGCGTGTGTGATCCCCAATCCCCGGGTACCAGTAAACGCCACCGAACTTGTAGTTCGGGAAAGGAAGCCCCCACCCACGGCCAAGCCCACCGTCCCACACGAGGGCCCGACAACAACCAGGGGGCCGGGGAATGGTTTAGTGTTGTTCCCTACCGAGAAACGACTTTATCAGGGGGTACACTGCACGGTGACATCAGTGGTGCTAAATCTGACAGAAGTCCACCTACCCACGTGGTGTCCCCGGGAAACCGAGCTGTTAGACCAGGCTCTGCTGCGGGAGATGTTCTGGAAGTTCTATGAACTGGACTTCGGGGATGTCAGTGTGACAGACTTGTATAAACAGTGGGATCGGGCTGAACCGGGCAGGCAGAGGCGCGGCACTTTAAATGACATTCTTACGGGGTTTAACACCGGGGCGTCCGCCATAAACAGTTTGGATAACATGCAGCTGGCCCTCCAGATAAATGGGTTAAAGAATCAGCTGCACAAAGTCCTGGGGGACGAGAATACCGTCGTGGGATCCGCGCTCCACCAAGAGGTGGCAATGACAGTTCACTTAAAGGAGATTATCTCTCAATTGGAGGCACAGGCCAGGGCTGTAAACGCTTTGATTCGGGAGGATAGAAACGCCTCCCATCAAGCCGCCCAAAATGAGGTGTGCGTGCTCTCTGGGGCCTGGTTGCTGGGAGAGGGACGGAGTAACCTCGAGGATCTGAGACAGGGACAGGTCCCCTCCTGGATCAGCAACCAGCACTTAGCAGCACTGCACCCTTATGGTAATGTTTTGAGTCCTTGCCAACTTCGTGTAGCGTCGGAAGCCTACCCGGTACCGGTGGACTGTGGAAAGTCAAACCATACCACCATTGGTGTGGTGGTCAGGATGCCCGTGATGGGGGCGTCCCCACGACCAGCACCCCTGTACTGAGTGGAGAATGTGGGAGTCATTCGTGGAGGGGTGCATGTTCGATTCCAAGAGGTCCCACCTGATGTCACAATGTGGGAGCACACTGTGACAGGTACAGACCTCTCGGGTTGTCGGAGCAGGGGAGCACAGGTAATCCTGTGCCCCCAGTACTTGAACGCTTTTGCAAGGCCACAATGTGGGTTCAGCACTGCTGGGGCAGAGCCTATCAATTGTACAATGGAGGTAATGGCCCCTAACCACATACCTCCACAGGTAGCATATGTAGGCGGTGGGACATATTGTGTCACCACAAGTGCCCATCGGTATGAACACGGACCGGGAAGGTGGTGTCCAATTCCATACAGCAGCTTTTGCTTTAAACCCAGGGCAGAGGTTCAAGTAGCACACACCAGAATCACACCCATCCCTGAACCTTCCACGATTCACCTCACGGTACAAAACAACCTCAGCCATCTACAACAATATGTCGCCCAGTTTGGCTATCCCATTGCCCCACTACCTGAGAAACTTACAGCCCTCCTCCAGGCAGTGGATTTGTCTCAAAAACAGTTTTACACCATGGAGCAGAAAACTGAAATTCTAGCAGGGGAGATTGCCCAGATTAAACCCCCAGCATGGTGGGATTTGGGGATACGGGCAGACATACCTGCATGGATCCGGGTGGGATCGCATGCCTTGGTGATCGGCCAACTCCTGATTGTAGCTTATCTGCTGGTTACAAGCTGTAAGCTCAGGAGAAAAAGAAAAATAACGCAGTTCCTCAGGCTACTACACAGCCAGGAGATACATTGCTAAACACTCAAGGTGTGTAAACAAAGCTTGACCGCGACACTTAGGCGGTTTTGTTATTCCCAGGGATGACTGCGTTTTTCATACATGGCTCCTGGGGAGTTTGCAGGGCAGGTTTCTTTGTTTTACGGTTAAGACTGAAATGAGACTCAATGTACAATTACTGCTGTAACCTTAAGTACATATATGTATGTTGCTGTCGTGTATTGTAACCTGTTGGATTTCTGTGTTCAGTACCGCGTTAAAAGGAATTACGATATATATCGACGGGATCAGTTTAGAGTTAAACTGGGGAAAGTTGGGCAATTTGGGAGACCGAGGGTTTTCTCACCACCCTGAACTTTGACACACTCGAGTGGTGTCTGACTGTGTCAGATGGGGGATTATGTAGGGGAGGACAAAAACCCCCTCATTTTACCCAGAAGGAAAAGGACTGTGGGATCAGTCTGTGCTGTGAATATCAAAAGGGCCAGTTTGGACATTGGAACTAATCAAATTGTCTGGGAACTGTATACCCTCGAAACTTGCCCCTTGAAAACATTAGCATTTAAACAATGCCACATACATATTCCAACACCTTTTTCATCAGGCATAGAAATATCTGGCTCAGGCCAGACTAGCACAATGGCTACAGGAGGCCAATGCAATCAACACCCACTCAAACCTTGAGTAGGTTAAGATCAGTGGAAAAAAAACCGTCAATCTAAAACTGCTGCATTTTTCAAAATCAAAAAGTCCACCAATGAGAAGAATCGACTTCAGCAGGAGAGGCGGACTGGATAATCTGGCTATAAAAAGGGGTTTCTGACATAGTGAGAAAGAAGTGATGATTTCCCCTGCCCTCGTGATTCAACAACCAGCAAGCCTGAAGACACCGAAGATAGAAGAAACAAACCACCAGACTGCAGAAGGCACAGTAGTGAGTATAAACTCTGGTCCCCGGAACTCCCAACTCAGTTAGGCCAGGAAAGGTGGGAGGTTGGGCATTGTACTGCTAAACTGGTGTAAAGATTTTCGTTGGGTCCGTTTAGTGGGATTTAGGGGGATTGTTTTGTTGGTGTATTGCTGTTTGTTGAGTTACACCTTGTCAAATAAATTGGAAGCTGAAGTTCCTCTTGGAATCACCTTGTCTCAGTTCTATTGTATTACATCTCCTGATCGTGAGTCTTATGTCAGAACCGTGTAAGGGAAGCTAGGAGCGCCTCGAAAACGCTCAACTGTGTGTCACAGGCTCGGGAAGAAGGGGTTAGGAGTGTTTGACACTCACAGGTGCCTCACAGGCTAGGCATAAGCTGTGGGGACGCACGAGTCTCAAAACCCCCTTCATAAGCTGTGGACACAGTCTCTCCAGGGGTGCTCTTGCAGCACTCAGGGTACCTCACAGGCCAGGCATAAGCTGTGGACACAGTCTCTCCAGGGGTGCTCTTGCAGCACTCAGGGTACCTCACAGGCCAGGCATAAGCTGTGGACACAGTCTCTCCAGGGGTGCTCTTGCAGCACTCAGGGTACCTCACAGGCCAGGCATAAGCTGTGGACACAGTCTCTCCAGGGGTGCTCTTGCAGCACTCAGGGTACCTCACAGGCCAGGCATAAGCTGTGGACACAGTCTCTCCAGGGGTGCTCTTGCAGCACTCAGGGTACCTCACCGGCCAGGCATAAGCTGTGAGGGCAGAAGGCCAGAGAGTGACACCCAAGGCACAACAACCCTGTGAAAACCCCTTACAGACTACATAGACCACCACAGACAGTTCAGCGTGCTGGGCGCTCATAGTACTGGGGAGTTTAATCACCAGTGCAATAGCTGCCTCGGGGTCATAAACTCCGCAGCCTGTGAGTCGTTCACCCGCAGATACTGTGCTTGAACCGTCCACATAGATCTCTCGGCCTGTGGGGTGTAACCCAGCCCGAAAGCCTATGTTAATTTCCCATACCCCTTCTACAGAACACCAGTGGGCTGTCCCTGGATAAATCATGTTGGCTGTGAGTCTTGGCTCGCAGAGACCCTTTACCCTTAGGTCCATTTGGGAGAGGAGCAGGGTCCAGCGAGCAATGTGGGCACTGCTCACTGTCCCGTCCTTGATTCTCCCGTCCAGGAACATTTGGGTGGGAGTATGGTGGGTAAGGAGTGTGATAGGGGATCCTCCTCTCAAGTTTGCAGATGACACTAAGCTGGGTGGCGGTGTGAGCTGTGAGGAGGATGCTAAGAGGCTGCAGGGTGACTTGGACAGGTTAGGTGAATGGGCAAATGCATGGCAGATGCAGTATAATGTAGATAAATGTGAGGTTATCCACTTTGGGGGCAAAAACACGAAGGCAGAATATTATTTCAATGGCAGCAGATTAGGAAAAGGGGAGGTGCAACGAGACCTGGGTGTCAGGGTTCATCAGTCACTGAAAGTGGGCATACAGGTACAGCAGGCGGTAAAGAAGGCAAATGGTATGTTGGCCTTCATAGCTAGGGGATTTGAGTATAGGAGCTGGGAGGTCTTACTGCAGTTGTACAGGGCCTTGGTGAGGCCACACCTGGAGTATTGTGTTCAGTTTGGTCTCCTAATCTGAGGAAGGACATTCTTGCTATTGAGGGAGTGCAGCGAAGGTTCACCAGACTGATTCCAGGGATGGCTGGACTGTCATATGAGGAGAGACTGGATCAACTGGGCCTTTATACACTGGAGTTTAGAAGGATGAGAGGGGATCTCATAGAAACATATAAGATTCTGACGGAACTGGACAGGTTAGATGCGGGTAGAATGTTCCCGATGTTGGGGAAGTTCAGAACCAGGGGTCACTGTCTAAGGATAAGGGGTAAGCCATTTAGGACGGAGATGAGGAGAAACTTCTTCACTCAGAGAGTTGTTAACCTGTGGAATTCCCTGCCGCAGAGAGTTGTTGATGCCAGTTCATTGGATATATTCAAGAGGGAGTTAGATGTGGCCCTTACGGCTAAAGGGATCAAGGAGTATGGAGAGAAAGCAGGAAAGGGGTACTGAGGGAACGATCAGCCATGATCTTATTGAATGGTGGTGCAGGCTCGAAGGGCCGAATGGCCTACTCCTGCACCTATTTTCTATGTTTCTATGTTATCAGTGATCTTTTCACAGCCCAGTGAGTGGCTAGGAGGTGCCGCTCACAGTTGGAGTATCCCTTCTCCATGTCCGTGAGTATCCTGGAGGAGTAGACCACTGGTCTCAGCCAGCCATGCCGCTCTTGGAGCAGTACTGCACTCAGGCTGTCCCCACTGGCTGCTACCTCCAGGAAAAACTCTTTACCCCCATCGATGGCCCCGAGAGCTGGCACGGTCTGTAGGTCTTTCTTGAGCTGGATAAATGCTGCCTCACAACCTTTGTCCCATTCCCACTCCACTCCCTTGTGTAGGACTCGGAGCAGAGGGGCTGCAGTGGCTGATAATCCTCAATGTAATCTCTGCAGTACCCGGTTAGCCCGAGAAAAGATCTTACTCCTGTCACTGTGTTGGGGGCGGGTAACTTCTGCACTGCTTCCCTTCTAGCCTTGTCAATGGCTCTCTCCCCAGCGCGCTCACAGTCCCAGGAATTTGACTTCCTTCAGGCCGATCTGTGCCTTCTTGGGGTTTACTTTAAATCCCTCTTCTTTCAGCAGCTCCAGTAGCTCAGCCAGCAGTGGGCCATGTTCCTCCCCCTGATCGGTGAACAGGAGCAGGTTTATCCACATACTGTACCAACTGCTGGGGTCTGCTGAAACTCTTTAAACAGTTGGCCATACACTGGTGGAAAACACTGGGTCTGTTGTGGAAACCCTGAGGGAGACAGTTCCAAGTGTATTGCTGCCCTTTAAAGGTAAAAGCAAACTTGTTCTGATCTTCCCTTCTTAAAGGTATGGATCAGAACCCGTTGGAAATATCCAGCACCGTGAAGGTGGTCGCGGAGGCTGGGATACTTCCAGTGAGGTCAGTGACAGCAGCAACAGTGGGTGCACAGGCGGGGATGTTACGGTCGAGTACTCGATAGTCCACCGTGGCTCTCCAGGAGTTGTCTGGTTTCTTAACCGGCCACAATGGAGAGTTCACATGGGTAGCTATTGGTCTCAGTACCCGCTGTTAAACCAGAGAACCCAAGGCTGTTTCCATGTCTGTCTCCACCTCCCTGGGGAAGTTGTACTGTTTCTGTGGTCAGGTCATGGGGTCCCCATCTATGCTAACCTCGACCCCATTTATTCTCCCACAGTCGTGTTTGTGAGTAGCAAAAGCTGCAAGGTTTTTCCTCACATACGCTTGATATTCTACAGGGGTGTTACTGACCAGTGATTCAAGGTCGTAACCATCCTTTGGTTTCATGGTGCACACTGTCCCTTTTCCCTGTTTTCCCGGGATAACCATCACCTCACTCTCCTGTCCCGTACAGACTGACCCCCAAAGACAGTGGTTTCTTAAATCCACTAGGATCCCGTGGCCTGGGATCCCTCTCCCTTCCTGCTCCCACTTCATCAGGACACAAGTCCACTTGGTGTGGAGTGTACCGAAATGAATGGAGAGCGGAACGGAGAATGAGCCAGTCTGTTCAGTGCCTGTGAAACCCACCAAGCTGTAGGGGACCCCGTTAGACAGAGGTGAGGTGGTGGGGTTAGCTGTATAGACAAGGGTGCTTGAGGGACCGGTGTCCAGCAGGTAAGTCCCTTTCATCTTTTCCACTTCCATCTGTACGGTCAGTCTCCCCCACACATCATACTCGAGGACACACAGGTGGACGGGCTGTGCCTGTCCCAGTCACGGTTTTGGTTGGGAGGGGCAGGTGGGATCTCTGTACCGGTGGCAGTGGCTACCCTCCCAGGGCCATCTAACATGGCTCGGAGCGCAGGTAAATCGGTCTCAAACGAGTGGGGAGGGACTGGCTTATCTGTCCCGGTCTTTTGGGCCGGGGTTGGAGAATTCTTTCCTGCGCTATTCTCCCAAGGATTTCCACAATCCTTTCTCCAGTGCCCACTCTTTCCGTACCCGAAGCAGGTATGTTTTGTATTGGGGGGGTTACCCCCCTCATGGTGCCATTCCCTCTTGTCTTGGTTAGGTCGGATTTCGTGAACCCTTCCCTTTTGTGGGGGCTCTTCTGTCCCTCTGCTGTTTCTGTAAGCTCGGGTCAGTTGCCTAAACACTCCCTGTTCTGTGGCCTGGGGCTCTCTGGGGTCGAACCAGGCCTCAGCCTTGGTTCTTATTCTGGGTAAACTGTCAGTGACTAGGCTTCGGAGCCAGTGGGCTAACTCGGCCGGGTTTCAGTGATCTCTGTCTATGTCCCCACTACAGGCGCTCTGGTACACAGGCCACAGTCGGTCTGAGAAAGCCTGTGGGGTTTCTCCTGTGAGCTGCACCGTTTACTCTAGAGAAGGGACTCCGTCATTGCAGCCCATAGTTTCTAAATGTCTGTCTGGGTGGCAGCAAGTGTTTTCTGTCCTCTTTTGCTCTCAGTAGAGAGGGACTGGTACAGTTTGCTGTCGAGGGATAGGAGAAGCATCTTTGCCATTTCTGCATCATCGCACCCATTAATATCCCTGGCCTGTTCCACCTCCACAAAGTGAACCGGGGGGTCTCCCTTTGGAGTGAGCTTTCCCAGGTGGATTATCATAGCCCTAAGCTGGTGGGGAGTGTGGGGGACCACAAACTGACTTTCCAGGGACCCTGGACCCCCGCCACTGGTGGGTGGGCCAAACCTCTGTTGCCGGACTGGGCACATTGGCCCTGGTTCTGGCTCTCCCTGTTCTGGCTCCCCTCCCTCTCCTCCCTGCGGCCAAGCCGAGCTGAAACTCAGTACCACAGGTAGTGGTGGTTCACTATCCCTGTCCGTCCCACAACTCGATCCCCCCTCCTGCTGCTTCACCTGTGTAGTCACCGGTACCACAGGTAGTGGTTCACTATCCCTGTCCGTCCCACAACTCGATCCCCCCTCCTGCTGCTTCACCGGTGTAGTCACCGGTACCACAGGTAGTGGTGGTACACTATCCCTGTCCGTCCCACAACTCGTTCCCCCCTCCTGCTGCTTCACCGGTGTAGTCACCGGTACCACAGATAGTGGTTCACTATCCCTGTCCACCCCACAACTCGATCCCCCCTCCTGCTGCTTCACCGGTGTAGTCACCGGTACCACAGGTAGTGGTGGTTCACTATCCCTGTCCGTCCCACAACTCGTTCCCCCCTCCTGCTGCTTCACCGGTGTAGTCACCGGTACCACAGGTAGTGGTTCACTATCCCTGTCCGTCCCACAACTCGATCCCCCCTCCTGCTGCTTCACCGGTGTAGTCACCGGTACCACAGGTAGTGGTTCACTATCCCTGTCCGTCCCACAACTCGATCCCCCCTCCTGTTGCTTCACCGGTGTAGTCACCGGTACCACAGGTAGTGGTTCACTATCCCTGTCCGTCCCACAACTCGATCCCCCCTCCTGCTGCTTCACCGGTGTAGTCACCGGTACCACAGGTAGTGGCCAGGTGGTTCCTTCCTTCTCTCCCAGGTTTACCTGGGGAGTACCCGGCTTATTAAACATACCATGCCTTTTGCCTTGGACAGAGCAAGGTTTAAACTTTTAATTTGTTGCTGGCAGAGACCGTGGTCTCCCGATTCAAACCCATCAGTGCTAGTTACTTTATACACTGCCTGCATATCTTTTAATCTTTCCTGGAGCTCTTTTACTTGTAGGGTGAGGAGAGTGCTTTCCTCCCTCAGTGACTTTTCATTACTTTTGGCCTCGGTAACCTGACAGTGAAAATAGTCCTGACTGTTTTTAAACCTTTCCATTATTTGGGTCCTTTCCTGTTTTAGCTTACGGAGTTCTCCCGATAATCTTTCTTCTGCCACAGCCCTTTCCTGATAGGTCTCTGCACATTCCCATAACTCTGCCTGTAATGTCTCATTGGTTTTGTCGAGGAGTTGGACCTGTTGCTGTAGACAGACTGACCAGATTGCCTTCTCTACTGATTCTTTGTGACCCTTGCTTGCTGTCCACTGGGCTGCAGCATCGGCTGGACGCTTAGCGCACAACAGACCAAGCACCCATTCCTCAGTGACATTCACTTGCTTGTACACATCGGAGGAAATCCTCTCTTCCCCCAAACCAGCACTCTCCGCATCACACCCCTTGGACCAGAGTCCTGCCGCGGTCACCATTTGTAAGGGGTGGTCCCGGGCTTCAGGTTCACCTCTGACCTACTTGAGCGGTTCGAATGGCTCCCACTCCCTTGGGTTCTGGACTCTGGGTTTATTTGGGGGATGTGACAAAGTGCAAAGGACACTGGTTTGGTGCAAAAGAACTTTGTTTTTATTACAGACAAGAAAGTACAAGGTCAGCCTTATAATCACTCTAATAAAGAACAATACATTACACATTCAAAGGGGGTTACAGTAAAAGTTACACCTCCCACCTCCCAGTACCTAATCCTAGCTAGGTTAGACTCCAGGGCAGGTAGGGACTATGCTCACCAATCCTTTCTGGTCAGTTAGCAGTAGTTCGCGATTTCAGGGTTCATTGACTTCTGTAGGTTCTGCTTGCCGTACCCCAAACATCGGAGAGGACTTCTTACTGTACAATCTTCAGTTGGGTTGAGTCCGCTGATGCGGAAAGGCGCGTTTTGGATTTGTGGGGTAAGTACCCGTTTTCTTTCGTTAGAAGTAGGTTTTTACAGTACTTTAGGTAATGTTTTACCTGTTGGTAACTCAGGAACAGCTTGTAGGCTGGAAACTTTCGATTCTTCGGTTTCTTTCCGTTGGAGATTTGTTTGGAGTTTGGTCGATGGCGGTGGATTTTGGTGGTACCACGTTGGCTGTGATCAGTTGCTGCCATGATGGTGATCTTCTTCCTTCCCTTTAGGACTTCAGGACTTCGAGGCTGGAGAAGTTAGTTTTCAACTGTCGCGTTGGTCTCGCTCCCTTCTTGATACATAGTCTAGTATGGCATACAAGCATAGCATCCCCAGTGTCTCCTGAGGTAGTAGCAACCTAGCCTCTGTTAAAACAGGGGCCAGTTATACGGTTTGAGCTGTCCTATTCTTCGCGCCCAATCAGTCCAGAATTTGTTGTTTAAATTTGGCAGGCTTGACATTACTTTGTAATATTTTGGCGGCTCGATAAAAGTTAATATGTCTTGGGTGGGTTGCACTTCTAAATCTGTTTCCTGATGGGAAATATTAGCTTGGTAATCGCAATGTCCTTTTGTGCTTGGTTTTTACATACAGGCTGTAGTGGGCCCTTTTGTTTTTATTCGCGCTGAAGATGGTTTTTCTCGGTCCGATTGGATGGCTGGCCATCTCTGAGTTAATGTTGTAATATTAATGTCTCTTGTGGAGAAGGGTTTTCAAATATCCATTTCTCCAGACACTTTACCTTAGCCCCAACACCCAGACAGTTCCAATAATCACGTTGACTCCTGCAGTTCCTTTAGGCCCACCCACAGACTTGAATTTGTCCTGTAAAAGTCCAAAATTCAATTAAAGTTTGTAGTTTCTTCCTTAAGTACTTTAGGATTTCAAACTTTCCGGTAGATAGTCCCAAATTAAATGTCCTTTTCACTGAGCCCAAACACTGGCGGGGTGGGGGGGGGGGTGGTGGGGGGGGGCAGGGGAGGTGGGGGGGGTGCGGGGGGGGGGGGGTGGTGGGGGGCGGGGGAGGTGGGGGGGTGGGGGGGGGTGGCGGGGGACGTGGGGGGGGGCGGGGGGGGGGGTGGTGGGGGGCGGGGGAGGTGGGGGGTGGGGGGGGTGCGGGGGGGTGGGGGGTGCGGGGGAGGTGGGGGGGGTGGGGGGGGAGGTGGGGGGGTTGCGGGTGAGGTGGGGGGGGTGCGGGGGGGGGTGCGGGGGAGGGGGTGGGGGTGCGGGGGGTGGGGGGGAGGTGGGGGGGGGCGGGGGAGGTGGGGGGGGGCGGGGGGGGGGCCGGGGGAGGTGGGGGGGTGGTGGGTGGGGGGCGGGGGAGGTGGGGGGGGCGGGGGGGTGGGGGGGGCGCGGGGGGGCGGCGGGGGAGGTTGGGGGGTTCCAGTGAATTTTGACCTTTCACCCCACTGGTCACTGCCTGACATTCTGAGAAGGATCCGTTTATCCCGACTCTCTGCTTCCTGTCTGCCAACCAGTTCTCTATCCACGTCAGTACATTACCCCCAATACCATGTGCTTTAATTTTGCACCAATCTCTTGTGTGGGACCTTGTCAAAAGCTTTTTGAAAGTCCAAATATTTTCTCTGAACAGAGATGTTATAACCATGCATCCATTGTGGATACAAACCGTATTAGCATATAACGTCCGTTGCCTTTCTGTAATAGTACCGAGTCAATTAGTTTATGCCATGCTCTTGTCACGTTTGCAGAGGAAGATATCCAAGAATCAGGTGGACCAGAGGCACACCGGAGGAGGCCCTGCTGATATACAGACCCTGACTGACTTGGCACAATGTGCTGTAGCACCAGTGGGCAGTCACAGTCGCTCTGCCACCGGCGGTGGTGCAGGCCCCGTTGTTGTACCGTGTGACTAATGTGTAAAGCAGTGGTAAACCAGAGTCATTTAATGTCATCTAATGGCATTTCATAATAATATAATAATGGTGCCATGTTATGCATGCAGCTTCTGTAATACTATCAGGTCAAGAACATAAGAACATAAGAAATAGGAGCAGGAGTAGGCCATACACCCCTCGATCCGATCACGGACTCAGCTCCACTTCCCTGCCCGCTCCACATAACCCTTTACTCCCTTATCACTCAAAAATATGTCTATCTCCACCTTAACTATATTCAATGACCCAGCCTCCACAGCTCTCTGGGGCAGAGAATTCCATCGCTGTACAACCATATGATGTAATCATATTTAACGTCTCTCGTTCACATTTATTGCAGTAATGTTGCTCCTCGTACATATACCAGCACAGTGCAAGCATTCTCCTGTCTACCCTTCTGTTCTAATAACCTCAATGATGATTTGCAGGTCCCGAGACTCCCGAGGTGTGAAGGGAGGCCCCTCCACGGACACCTGTGCCATTGCAGGTGGTCATCACCACGGGTCCAGAGGGGACTACTGAGGAGGAGGAAGATGACCAATTGCCATCTGTTATACCTGCGGTCTTCATGGGCGGATGAAGTAGCGGGCCAAGCGGCTTACAGCAGGCCACTCCAAGGTGTACAGTGCCCAGGCCAACCCCACGGAGGTTGAGTCAGCGAGCTGGGCACGCACTGCGACGGGCAGATCTTCCTTCTGACCCGGAAAATGTTTCTTCCAAAACGTCTTCTCCTCCAGCCACTGCCCCCCACAGCAGCAGGCCTTGAGGTCCCCTGCTGCAAGACGTATTGGTCCCGTTACTCGGGGATTGAAACGGGGGCTTATTAGAAGGGGGGGGTCAAGGTTCAGGAGGGAAGAGTGGCCGCAGGTAGGGAGGGGGGGGTGTTGTATATTGTTGCTACTTCTTGTTCAAAATACATTTTTGTTAAATGTTCACTGTTATGTTATTGTTGTGTTAAAAATATTGTTGAATGTTTGGGGTGGGGGTGAGGGGGTGTTATATATGTTTGTTGTAAAAATTCTCAGATGTGAGTTTAACTATTAAATATTTTTATTTAACTTTACAATTGTCCTGACGTGCCTTCTAATAACGTACGGTGAAACATCAGTACAAGGGTTGGACACAATGGCCATGGTCAGCCCAGGCCGGGCAAGGATGGAACACAACACAACTGTAACTGTCACCAATGTAAGCTCACACAAAGTCTTCATTTATCAGCTGTTGACACAAGGGTTTTACAGCCACGTAACTACCATGGGGCTTTTCCAGTCTTGTGGGGGGAGCATGGGTTCATCGCCAGGCTGATTGTCCTCCCCGAGTTCCTCCTCATCCTCCTCCTCATCCTCCTCTTCCGATTTCCCTCTCTCCTGAGGTGGACTGGCGATCCCATCTGTAATTGTTGTCCTCTCCTGATAGCTAGGTTCTACAACATGCAGCACACCACAATAAACTCAGCGACCTGCTCAGGGTGGTATTGTAGGTTACCTCCTGAGTGGTCCAGGCATCTGAAGCACTGTTTAAGCACTCCAATTGTCTTTCTAACGACATTGCATGTCGCTATATGGCTTTCATTGTAGCACTTCTCGGCTTCTGTCCGGGGCTTACGCAGGGGGGTCATGAGCCACCTGGCAAGGTCATATCCTTTATCCCCCAGCATCCAACCGTGACCTTGTGGCTGACTCTTAAACAGGTCAGAGACAGTGCTCTCATGCAAGATGTGCGCACCATGGATGCTGCCTGGATAATTGCATTTACTGATGATGTGCCGAAAGTCTAGTCCCATAGATTCTAGAACGGTTCCCGTGGACTGGAATGTTGCTAATGTTACGCCTCTATTTAAGAAAGGAGGGAGAGAGAAAACGGGGAACTACACACCAGTTCGCCTGACATCAGTAGTAGGGAAAATGCTAGAATCTATTATTAAGGGCACTGAGAAAATAACAATAGGATTGGGCAGAGTCAACATGGATTTATGAAAGGGAAAACGTGTTTGACAAATCTGTTTTGAGTTTTCTGAGGTGGTAACTAGCAGAATAGATCGGGGGAATCAGTGGATGTTGTCTGTTTGGATATTCAGAAGGCATTCGATAAGATGCCACACCAGAGATTATTAAACAAAATGAGGGTTGATGGGATTAGAGTTAATATACTAGCATGGATTGAGGCTTGGTTAAAGGACGGGGTTGGGAAAATGTTGTTAAAGAAGCAGTAGCAGGACATTTGGAAAAACATAATGCAGTCAGGCAGAGTCAGCATGGGTTTATGAAGGGGAAGTCACGTTTGATAAATTTGCTGGAATTTTTTGAGGATGTAATGAACAGGGTGGATAAAGGGGAACCAGTGGATGTGGTGTATTTGGATTTCCAGAAGGCATTTGACAAGGTGCCACATAAAAGGTTACTGCACAAGATAAAAGTTCACGGGGTTGGGGTAATATATTAGCATGGATAGAGGATTGGCTAACTAACAGAAAACAGAGAGTCGGGATAAATGGTTCGTTTTCTGGTTGGCAAACAGTAACTAGTGGGGTGCCACAGGGATCAGTGCTGGGACCCTAACTATTTACAATCTATATTAACGACTTGGAAGAAAGGACTGAGTGTAACGTAGCCAAGTTTGCTATGATACAAAGATGAGAGGTAAAACAATGTGTGAGGAGGACACAAAAAATCTGCAAAAGGCTAAGTGAGTGGGCAAAAATTTGGCCGATGAAGTATAATGTTGGAAAGTGTGAGGTCATGCACTTTGGCAGAAAAAAAAATCAAAGAGCAAGTTATTATTTAAATGGAGAAAGATTGCAAAATGCTGCAGTACAGCGGGACCTGGAGGTACTTGTGCATGAAACACAAAAGGTTAGTATGCAGGTACAGCTAGTGATCAGGAAGGCCAATGGTATCTTGGCCTTTATTGCAAAGGGGATGGAGTATAAAAGCAGGAAAGTCTTGCTACAGTTATACAGGGTATTGGTGAGGTCACACCTGGAGTACTGCGTGCATTTTGGCTTCCATATTTACGAAAGGATATACTTGCTTTGGAGGCAGTTCAGAGAAGGTTCACTCGGTTGATTCTGGGGATGAGGGAGTTGACTTATGAGGAAAGGTTGAGTATGTTGGGCATCTACTCATTGGAATTGAGAAGAATGAGAGGTGATCTTATCAAAGCGTTTAAGATTATGAGGGGGTTGACAAGGTGGATGCAGAGAGGATGTTTCCACTGATGGGGGAGACTAGAACTAGGGGGCATGGTCTTAGAATAAGGGGCCGCCCATTTAAAACTGAGATGAGGAGGAATTTCTTCTCTCAGAGGGTTGTAAATCTGTGGAATTCACTGCCGCAGAGAGCTATGGAGGCTGGGACATTGAATAAATTTAAGACAGAAATAGACAGTCTCTTAACTGATAAGGGATTAAGGGAGCGGGCAGGGAAGTGGACCTGAGTCCATGATCGGATTAGCAATGATTGTATTAAATGGTGGAGCAGGCTCGAGGGGCCGAATGGCCTACTCCTGCTCCTATTTCTTATGATCTTATGTTCTTATGACTGCTGCACCACCGTTGATCTGAGCATCCAGCACTCCAAACCCAAGAAACACAAACGCTGTTTCAGAAGGACATTGGAGTGCTAGAGTCATCCTCCACCCAGAGAAGGGGGCAAGGAGAAGACAAACAATCCCATCACTGCCCATTGCCCACACACACGACTCTCTGGGTCATAACCAAGTGTAAAGCTGTTATTGTATTCTCGTGCATCTAGTCTTTGTAATCGAAAGCCCAGGGGATTCTGGCCAAACACAGTTACATCAAGGTGAGGACCTTTCACTGGATGGGACAAACCGTGACATCACAGGGCAAGCCTGACCCTACCCTGTACATCACAGTGAGGTCAGGCATCACAATAGGTTTGTAACCTGGGGCTACCTGAGACACAAGCAGTTTCAGTGAAGGAAAGCACTGACTGGGACTAACTGGCTGATCTCTCCAGCAGTGACTGTGGCCGGATACAATATCTCACTATCTTTGCTTTATGAAGAGAACACGATGAAAACATCATCAACCAGCAGATTAGAGAGAAGGTTGTGAGCTTTGAAAGGTTGGTATTAACCTATTGATCTTGTATCATCATTTGTGAAAGTCAGAATGAGCAACATAACGAGTTTAATAGATACAGTAATACTGGTGCACAGTAGCTTGTTGGAACAGTTCATTTTGATGTTATTCGATCTTCTTTGATGTTGTTAATAGTTAGTCTGGGGCCTGTAGCCTGCTCACAGATGGTTACTGAGTCCCACTCTCAGCTCCCTCACTGACCAGACCCTCCCAGCCCTTGAGTTTGGTGCTCACTCCGTGTTCTGTAAATGGAGACAACTACTTATCATTGGTAGATCTCCCGGGGCATTGCTCGGGACAGTCTGCAGGGTGAGCAACAGTCACACATGTAACTGGGCCCCACTGAGAGAAGGGGGCACGGAGAAGGCAAACAATCCCATCACTGCCCATTGCCCACACACCCGACTCTCTGGGTCATAACCAAGTGCAAAGCTGTTATTGTATTCCAGCACTTCCAGCACGGCCCAAGGTTATTGCATCAAGGTGAGGCCCTTTCACTGGACGGGTCAAACTGTGACATCACAGGGCAAGCCTGACCCTACCCTGAGCATCACGTGATCACTGACATCACGAGAGGTTTGTAAACAGGGACAACATGAGGCAGAGAGGCTGCACAAGCAGTTTCAGTGAAGGAAAGGGAGCTGTACTGACTGTGACTAACTGGCTGATCTCTCTTGGGGTGAATGTGGCCGGCTAGAAGACCTGGTGAAGGGAGCGTGAACAATGGAATCATCACTAACCAGCTGGCAGTCGGAAGGGTGTTGCTGTAGAAGGTTTGTTTATTCCAGCTAGAACTAGGGGCATAATCTTAGAATAAGGGGCCACCCATTTAAAACTGAGATGAGGAGGAATTTCTTCTCTCAGAGGGTTGTAAATCTGTGGAATTCACTGCCTCAGAGTGCTTTGGATGCTGGGACATTGAATGGATTTAAGACAGAGATAGACCGTTTCTTAACTGATAAGGGATTAAGGGGTAATGGGGAGCGGGCAGGGAAGTGGAGCTGAGTCCATGATCGAATCAGCAATGATCGTATTAAATGGTGGAGCAGGCTCGAGGGGCCGAATGGCCGACTCCTGCTCCTATTTCTTATGGTCTTATGTTCTTATGACTGCTGCACCACCGTTGATCTGAGCGTCCAGCACTCCAAACCCAAGAAACACAAACGCTGTTTCAGAAGGACATTGGAGTGTTAGAGTCATCCTCCACCCAGAGATGTGGGCACGGAGAAGGCAAACAAGTTTATCATTGTCCATCGCCCGAGCACCCTCTTCTCTGGGTCATAACCAAGTGTAAAGCTGTTATTGTATTCTAGTGCATCTAGTCTTTGTAATCTAAAGCCCAGGGGATTCTGGCCAAACACAGTTACATCAAGGTGAGGCCCTTTCACTGGACGGGTCAAACCGTGACATCACAGGGCAAGCCTGACCCTACCCTGTACATCACGTGATCACTGACATCACGATAAGTTTGTTACCTGTTATATATGCAGACTATAGATATACTCTCTGTGTAGTCGCTGCATAGTTACATAAGATGTAGACCTGTTAACTGGTGTACTATCAGTTATGGTTTATACTGTGTATATACTATGCTGGCACCACTAGAGGGTGCAACTGGTGGAGGCCGGGGTTTCCTGCCCCTGAGGCAGAGGCTGTCCACCAGAGGGCACTGTGGTGGGAGATCTAAGGGTCACCTGTATAGGTGTGCATGGCCCAGTATAAAAGGCTGCCCATCACGCTTGTGCCTCACTCTGGAATTATGAATAAAGGACCAAGATCACTACAGTTTGAGTACAACACGTTGCCTCGTGGAGTCTTTCATAAGTGCATTACACACATAACAACTGGCGACGAGAATACGGACTTTCATGCGATTATGGTTACCTTTGGTACACTAAAAGACTTTACAGAGGGTGATGATTGAGATTCCTACATAGAAAGACTGGAGCAATATTTTGTGGTAAACGACCTGGCAGGGGAGATGGACACATAGGTGGAGAAGCACAAGGCAATACTGCTGACCAGTTGTGGGCCCGAGGTCTATCACCTCATCAGGGACTTGCTGGCACCCACGAAGGCCAAGGATAAGACATACGATGAGCTGACTGAACTAACTTACAAGTAAAACCAAAGCAGAGCATCCTCACGGCCAGGCACAGATTCTACACTCACCGCAGACCTGAGGGCTAGGAGATTGGTAATATGCTGCCTGTTATGTCTCAAATAAAGCAATGTGACTGAGTACTGTAGACTTGAGTAAGTGTGACCATAGTCTCTTTATTCTGACTCCAGAGTGCCGGCACAGCATGGGAGGCCGGCTTATATACACTGCTCCCAAGGGATGCTGGGATCCCTTGGGACTCCAACAGATGCGCCCTCTGGTGGCGGTAGAATGCTGGTTACAAAGTGTTGCATACATAACATTAGTCCCCCCGCAAAGTCAATAGTTCACTCATTTACAGGGTGAGACGATCTGGGGCTTTCGCTCCCTAGTCGATCGTCTCGGTACAAACACAGATGCAGGTGAGTTGGTTGGGCCTTCGCTGGGCTGCTGTGCAGCTGGTCTTCGCTGGGCTGCTGGGGATGATGAGTTCAGCTTCATGGTCAACCGTGATGTCGCTTGCCACTTGTGTGTGTATCGGAGGGTCAAAGTTGGTGGTGTCCTCTTCAGGTTGCTCGTGGCTGTCTGTGAATCGCAGTTTGGTTCGGTCCAAATGCTTTCTGCAAGTTAGTCCATTTACAAGTTTGACATCAAACACCCTACTCCCTTCTTTGGCTACGACAGTGCCAGCAAGCCATTTGGGACCATGTCCATAGTTGAATACAAATACAGGGTCATTGACTTCAGTATCACGTGACAAATTTGCGCGATCATGGTACATGCTTTGTTGATACCACCTGCCCTCGACATGATCCTGGAGATCAGGATGGACGAGAGAGAGCCTTGTTTTGAGCGCCCTTTGCATGAGCAGTTCGGCTGGGGGAACCTCGGTGAGCGACTGGGATCTTGTGCAGTAGCTGAGCAGGACTCGGGACAGGCTGGTCTGCAGGGAGCCTTCCGACACACATTTCAAGCTTTGTTTAATGGTTTGGACTGCCCGTTCTGCCTGGCCATTGGATGCGGGCTGGAACGGGGCAGATGTGATGTGTTTGATCCCGTTGCGGGTCATGAATTCCATGAATTCAGTGTTGGTGAAGCACGGCCCATTGTCGCTGACAAGGACATCAGGCCAGGCCGTGCATGGCAAACATGGCTCGTAGGCTTTCGATGGTGGCAGTGGATGAGCTTACAGACATTATTACACACACTATCCATTTTGAATAAGCATCCACAACAACCAGAAACATTTTGCCTAGAAACAGGTCAGCGAAGTCAACGTGGATCCGAGACCGTGGTTTGGAGGGCCACGACCACAAACTTAGCGATGCCTCCCTTGTGTTCATTGCTCAGTTGAGAGCAGGTGTTGCATTGGGGCACACAAAACTCCATGCAAGAGTGGATGCCAGGCCACCACACATGGGATCTGGCTATAGCTTTCATCATTACTATGCCTGGGTGGGTACTGTGTAGGTCACGTATGAACCTTTTCCTGCCTTTCTTAGGCAAAACCACGTGATTACCCCACAAAGGACAGCCCGCCTGTATGGACAGTTCCTGTTTGCACCACTGGAACGGCTTGATCTCTTCACACTGGACCAGCTCCCATGGAGGACACAGTTTTTTTTACAGTTTTCAAATGCATCCATCACGAAGAGCAAGTGTGCAGGCTGTGCCATTTCCACCCCGCTGGTGGGCAATGGTGGCATCAGCGCAGTTCTCTGTGCCTGGTCTGTGGAGAATGACATTGTTACATGTAGACAGTGTGAGCGGCCATCTTTGGATGTGAGCAGAGGCATTGGTATTAATCCCTTTGATCTCTGAGACCAGCGATATGAGCGGCTTATGGTCAGTTTCTAACTCAAACTTAGGCCCAAACAGATACTGGTGCATTTTATCACCCTGTAAACACATGTCAGAGCTTCTTTTTCAATCATGCTGTCGGCACTTTCGGACTTGGACAAACTCCTGGATACAGAGGCGACCGGTTGCAATGTCCCCGATTCGTTAGCTTGTTGTAACACACACCTGACCCCGTACGAAGACGCATCACAAGCTAGCACTAAATGTTTACATGGGTCATACAGAACAAGCAGTTTGTTGGAACATAACAGATTTCTGGTTTTCTCAAAAGCAGTCTCTTGTGATTTCCCCCACACCCAGTCATCTCCCTTGTGTAGCAACACATGTAGAGGTTCTAGCAAGGTGCTTAACCCGGGTATGAAATTATCAAAATAATTGAGGAATTCCAGGAACGACAGCAGCTCTGTCACGTTCTGTGGTCTCGGTGCGTTTTTGATGGCCTCTGTCTTGGCATGGGTCTGATGCCGTCTGCCGCGATTCTTCTCCCTAAGAACTTGACCTCTGGCGCCAGGAAAACATACTTCCAGCATTTCAACCTGAGTCCCACACGATCTAGCCGACTAAAAACCTCTTCCAGGTTCTGCAAGTGTTCGATGGTGTCCCAACCTGTGATCAATATGTCGTCCTGGAAAACCACGATACGTGGAACCTACTTTAGCAGACTCTCCATGTTCCTTTGAAAAATAGCCACGGCTGATCGAACCCCCAATGGGCATCTATTGCAGATGAACAGACCTTTGTGTGTTGCTGCAGGTGAGGCCTTTCGAAGATTCCACCAGCTCCTGCGTCATGTAGGCCGAGGTCAGGTCCAACTTGGTGAACGTCTTCCCTCCTGCCAGTGTCGCAAATAGGTCGTCTGCCTTGAGTAGTGGGTACTGGTCCTGCAGCGAAAAACGGTTAATCATTACTTTATAGTCCCCACAAATTCTGCCCGTGCCATCGACCTTGACCGGAACAATCGGACCGGTCCACTCGTTGAACTCAACCGGCGCGATGATGCTCTCTTATTGCAACCTGTCCAGCTCGAACTCCACTTTCTCTCACATCATGTATGGCACCGCCCGTGCCTTGTGGTGGATGGGTCGTGTGCCGGGAATCAAGTGGACCTGCACTTTTGCCCGAGAGAAACTTCCAATGCCTGGCTCAAACAACGATGGGAACTTGCTCAGAACCTGGGCACATGAGGCATCGTCGACGGAGGAAAGCGCTCGGATGTTGTCCCAGTTCCAGTGGATTTTTCCCAGCCAGCTTCTGCCAAACAGTGTGGGGCCATCTCCTGGTACAATCCATAGTGGGAGTTCGTGCACCCCTCCATCATAGGAGACTTTTACTGCTGCACTGCCAATTACAGGGATCAGCTCTTTAGTGTAAGTTCTCAGCTTGGTATGAATCGGGCCCAGCTTGGTCCTGTGTACCTTGTTGCACCACAGCCTGTCGAAGGCCTTTTTGCTCATGATGGACTGACTCACACCCGTGTCCAATTCCATGGATACTGGAATTCCGTCCAGTTCAACTTTTAACATGATCGGTGAACATTTCGTGGTGAAGGTGTGTACCCCGTACACTTCTGCCTCCTCGGTTCGAGTCTCTAGTTCAGTTTGATCCACCATGGATCGGTCTTCCTCTGCAACGTGGTGGTTTGCAGGGTTTGCACATTCGCTGGAGGTGTCCCATTGTTCCACAGCCTTTGCACACATCGTGTTTGAAGCAGCATTGATGGTCTCGATGATCACCTCCGCAGCACCAACAAGGTGTTAACTGCCTCATATTAACACTTGATGGCAGACTCTGGGTCACCTGAGGTCGTGCAGCTGCAGGTGTGTACATTCTGCCATATGCATTCCTGCCTGAAAACGACGTTACTTTGTGTACAGTACTTGCTGAAACCTCTTTATGCTGTGAAATTAGTTTGGTGTTATCGCTGGTGGATATAAATGCCTGGGCTATCGTTAGGGCTTTGCTCAGGTTCGGTGTTTCAACAATCAATCGTTTGTGAAGGATAACCTCATGACCCATGCCAAGCACAAAAAGGTCTCTTAGCATTTGCTCCAGGAATACACTGAATTTGCAATGTCCTGTCAGGCGCCTTAGTTCAGTGACGTAGCTCACCACTTCCTGGCCTTCAGACCGTTGACATGTATAAAATCCATACCTTGCCATCAGAACGCTCTCCTTCAGATTTAGGTGCTCCCGGACCAGCGTACACAGTTCTTCATATGATTTGGTTGTTGGTTTCACTGGAGCTAGAAGATTCTTCATGAGGCCATAGGTTGTTGCCCCGCAGACGGTGAGGAGGATCGCCCTCCGTTTGGCAGTGTTCACACTCCCTTCCAGCTCGTTGGCCACGAAGTATTGGTCGAGTCGCTCCACGAAGGCTTCCTAATCATCACCTTCTGAGAATTTCTCCAGGATACCAACAGTTCTCTGCATTTTCATGTGATGGTTCGTTATCTATTACTCGTCGCCAGTTGTTATGTCTCAAAGCAATGTGACTGAGTACTGTAGACTTGAGTAAGTGTGACCTTAGTCTCTTTATTCTGACTCCAGAGTGCCGGCACAGCATGGGAGGCCGGCTTATAAGCAGTGCTCCCAAGGTATGCTGGGATACCTTGGGACTCCAACAGATGCGCCCTCTGGTGGTGGTAGAACGCTGGTTACAAGGTGTTGCATTCATAACATTGTCGACCTCAGGAGACTTGCGGCACCGTGTGATTTCGGCACGCATCTCAGCGAAGCATTGTGGGACATCTTCGTTGTGGGAATTGGCCACGAGGGTCTCCTTCACAGGCTATTAGTTGCTGACACCACAGTCAACCTGCAGAAGGCCATCAGCATCAGTCAGTGTTCATGACCCCGACCTGTAGCACCAAGCAAATTATTCATCCTGTGGACTCAAACCCGACAAGTACTGTACACAGAATGGTGCCTTTCACAGGCAAGGCTGTAGAACGTGGCTCTGCCCAGGGCAGAGAGCACAGACCTCAGGGTTCCAGAACTCAGAGTCCACCGAGGGGTGCTAATCGAGGAGCACCATGCTGGCGTTGCAGAGGAAACCATAGGGCTCACCAGTGTCAGTTTGCTGAGTAGGTATGCAAAGCCTGTAACACGAAGGGCCACCTCCAGCGTATGTGTAAAAGAAATACGACTCACCGTCTAGCAGAGGAGTCGGGAGATGACTTTGAATCCAGCGGGAAGTATGATGATTTGGCCAGAGAGGCAGCTCAGCCCAAAGAAGTGTATGGAGTGTATACCTGCACCACCGATTGTCCTCCAGTGAAGATGGAAGTCGAGATAAACGGGGTTCCAGTCTTCATGGAAGTGGACACGGGAGCGAGCCAGTCAGTGATGAGCCAGGATGCCTTCGAGAGGCTATGGAATGAAAAACGACCCGAGCTGGTTCCAGTGCAGGAAAAGTTGCACACCTACACCAAGGAGCTGATCCCAGTCCTCGGTAGTGCGAATGTAAGTGTAATCCATAATGGCGCGGTGCACAAGTTACCTCTGTGGATTGTGCAGGTGATGGTCCAACACTACTCGGAAGAAGGTGGATGGGGAAGATCCAGTGGAAATGGGAAGACCTCTTCACTCCAGCAATCGATGTCCCCCGTGCTCAGAGGCAGAGCAAAACCTCACCTTCGCTTGGGCCAGGCACCAGAGAACAGACCAGCGCAGCACCTGAGGCACAGACCGTTCATCGACTGCGTGGCAATGATCCGACCGGAACGACCTGAAAGTACCTTCCCGGCTCCAGTGGCAGGACTCCTGGGGAGGAAGATCGAATTCACAGGCACTCTTCCAGCGTTTGTGGCAGAATCGCGGGAGAGAAGGATCAAGGCAGTCGACCTCGAGGACAGAGGCAAGATGGAGTCCCTGCTGCAGCGAGCGGTAGCGTGGCTGGAAAAACAGATTTCTGCGGCCAGACCATGAGGTGCAACACTGAGGGACCACCACGTGGGGTCTAACAATGGATCTGATTGGGGTAAAGCCAGCAGGGTTCTCTTAAAGGAGACGTGCAACCAACTGAACTTAAAGAGACATTGTATGCATGGCAATCAATGTAATGAACCGATTAAGGTTGTGAACAAAATGTTGTTGCGAGATGTCGGGAATAGAGTGTCCCCAAAAATAGCAAGCGAGCAAATTCAGGAGGGTGAAGGCACTGATCCTGATACCCTGCCCCAGGTCTATCCCACAAGTTATAGGTCAGTGACCTCAGGAGGGTGAAGGCACTGATCCTGATACCCTGCCCCAGGTCTATCCCACAAGTTATAGGTCAGTGACCTCAGGAGGGTGAAGACACTGATCCTGATACCCTGCCCTAGGTCTATCCCACAAGTTATAGGTCAGTGACCTCAGGAGGGTGAAGACACTGATCCTGATACCCTGCCCCAGGTGCCCCACAAGTTATAGGTCAGTGACCTCAGGAGGGTGAAGGCACTGATCCTGATACCCTGCCCCAGGTGTCCCCACAAGTTATAGGTCAGTGACCTCAGGAGGGTGAAGGCACTGATCCTGATCCCCTGCCCCAGGTCTATCCCACAAGTTATAGGTCAGTGACCTCAGGAGGGTGAAGGCACTGATCCTGATACCCTGCCCCAGGTCTATCCCACAAGTTATAGGTCAGTGACCTCAGGAGGGTGAAGACACTGATCCTGATACCCTGCCCCAGGTGTCCCCACAAGTTATAGGTCAGTGACCTCAGGAGGGTGAAGGCACTGATCCTGATACCCTGCCCCAGGTCTATCCCACAAGTTATAGGTCAGTGACCTCAGGAGGGTGAAGACACTGATCCTGATACCCTGCCCCAGGTGTCCCCACAAGTTATAGGTCAGTGACCTCAGGAGGGTGAAGGCACTGATCCTGATCCTGATACCCTGCCCCAGGTCTATCCCACAAGTTATAGGTCAGTGACCTCAGGAGGGTGAAGGCACTGATCCTGATACCCTGCCCCAGGTGTCCCCACAAGTTATAGGTCAGTGACCTCAGGAGGGTGAAGACACTGATCCTGATACCCTGCCCCAGGTCTATCCCACAAGTTATAGGTCAGTGATCTCAGGAGGGTGAAGGAACTGATCCTGATACCCTGCCCCAGGTCTACCCACAAGTTATAGGTCAGTGACCTCAGGAGGGTGAAGGCACTGATCCTGATACCCTGCCCCAGGTGTCCCCACAAGTTATAGGTCAGTGACCTCAGGAGGGTGAAGACACTGATCCTGATACCCTGCCCCAGGTCTATCCCACAAGTTATAGGTCAGTGACCTCAGGAGGGTGAAGGCACCGATCCTGAAACCCTGCCCCAGGTGTCCCCACAAGTTATAGGCCAGTGACGTCAGGAGGATGAAGGCACTGATCCTGATACCCTGCCCCAGGTCTATCCCACAAGTTATAGGTCAGTGACCTCAGGAGGCTGAAGGCACCGATCCTGATACCCTGCCCCAGGTGTCCCCACAAGTTATAGGTCAGTGACCTCAGGAGGGTGAAGGCGCTGATCCGGATACCCTGCCCCAGGTGTCCCCACAAGTTATAGGTCAGTGACCTCAGGAGGGTGAAGGCGCTGATCCTGATACCCTGCCCCAGGTGTCCCCACAAGTTACAGGTCAGTGACCTCAGGAGGGTGAAGGCACTGATCCTGATACCCTGCCCCAGGTCTATCCCACACGTTATAGGTCAGTGACCTCAGGAGGGTGAAGACACTGATCCTGATACCCTGCCCCAGGTCTATCCCACAAGTTATAGGCCAGTGACCTCAGGAGGGTGAAGGCGCTGATCCTGATACCCTGCCCCAGGTGTCCCCATAAGTTATAGGTCAGTGACCTCAGTAGGGTGAAGGCACTGCTCCTGATACCCTGCTCCAGGTCTATCCCACAAGTTATAGGTCAGTGACCTCAGGAGGATGAAGACACTGATCCTGATACCCTGCCTCAGGTGTCCCCACAAGTTATAGGTCAGTGACCTCAGGAGGTTGAAGGCACTGATCCTGATACCCTGCCCCAGGTGTCCCCACAAGTTATAGGTCAGTGACCTCAGGAGGGTGAAGGCACTGATCCTGATACCCTGCCCCAGGTCTATCCCACAAGTTATAGGTCAGTGACCTCAGGAGGGTGAAGGCACTGATCCTGATACCCTGCCCCAGGTGTCCCCACAAGTTATAGGTCAGTGACCTCAGGAGGGTGAAGACACTGATCCTGATACCCTGCCCCAGGTCTATCCCACAAGTTATAGGTCAGTGATCTCAGGAGGGTGAAGGAACTGATCCTGATACCCTGCCCCAGGTCTACCCACAAGTTATAGGTCAGTGACCTCAGGAGGGTGAAGGCACTGATCCTGATACCCTGCCCCAGGTGTCCCCACAAGTTATAGGTCAGTGACCTCAGGAGGGTGAAGACACTGATCCTGATACCCTGCCCCAGGTCTATCCCACAAGTTATAGGTCAGTGACCTCAGGAGGGTGAAGGCACCGATCCTGAAACCCTGCCCCAGGTGTCCCCACAAGTTATAGGCCAGTGACGTCAGGAGGATGAAGGCACTGATCCTGATACCCTGCCCCAGGTCTATCCCACAAGTTATAGGTCAGTGACCTCAGGAGGCTGAAGGCACCGATCCTGATACCCTGCCCCAGGTGTCCCCACAAGTTATAGGTCAGTGACCTCAGGAGGGTGAAGGCGCTGATCCGGATACCCTGCCCCAGGTGTCGCCACAAGTTATAGGTCAGTGACCTCAGGAGGGTGAAGGCGCTGATCCTGATACCCTGCCCCAGGTGTCCCCACAAGTTATAGGTCAGTGACCTCAGGAGGGTGAAGGCACTGATCCTGATACCCTGCCCCAGGTCTATCCCACAAGTTATAGGTCAGTGACCTCAGGAGGGTGAAGACACTGATCCTGATACCCTGCCCCAGGTCTATCCCACAAGTTATAGGTCAGTGACCTCAGGAGGGTGAAGGCGCTGATCCTGATACCCTGCCCCAGGTGTGCCCATAAGTTATAGGTCAGTGACCTCAGTAGGGTGAAGGCACTGCTCCTGATACCCTGCTCCAGGTCTATCCCACAAGTTATAGGTCAGTGACCTCAGGAGGATGAAGACACTGATCCTGATACCCTGCCTCAGGTGTCCCCACAAGTTATAGGTCAGTGACCTCAGGAGGGTGAAGGCACTGATCCTGATACCCTGCCCCAGGTGTCCCCACAAGTTATAGGTCAGTGACCTCAGGAGGGTGAAGACACTGATCCTGATACCCTGCTCCAGGTCTATCCCACAAGTTATAGGTCAGTGACCTCAGGAGGGTGAAGGCACTGATCCTGATACCCTGCCCCAGGTGTCCCCACAAGTTATAGGTCAGTGACCTCAGGAGGGTGAAGGCACTGATCCTGATACCCTGCCCCAGGTATATCCCATGCTGCAAGCACCCGTTGGCACTATTCCCCACAGACCTGGAAATGATAACGGCCGCCGTTGCCCAACACCCGGGTGGAGATGGTGCAGCCCCCAGACCCGGTCACTACCTCGGCCATGTCCCGGAGTGAAAGTTCAGAACCAGCGAGTTCCCCAAACGGGACCTGGAACTGTCAGGTTCCCAACACCGTGAGAGAGCAGGCAGAAGATTCTGCAACCCTCAAAGGAGGACAGGGAGGCCACACACATCTGTGGCTCTGCCCACCACTAGACAACGGCAAAGGCCCTGAGTCCTGGTTCGGTGAGCGAACCAAGCCCCCCCCCCCACTAGCAGGGGGTGCAGCGCCGCTATCAGACGACTAGGACCACGTCCGATTGCTCTGGAACCTGTGTCCTCACATACCTGTACATACCTCAGTACTGACCATGACTGAACCATGAATGCAATCTACCCAATCCGGGCACACGACCGTAAAACGTAACGAATGTAAGTCACTGAACCAAGGTGTCACGATACAAACTCTATCGATATTTCTTTGTACTTGCTCTGTGTCTGATCCTGTATGTTAATGTAACAGGCCAGCTGTATGATCTCACTGTGGGGGGGGGAGGGGTGGGGGAAATGGATGTATGTAACCATGGACACACACATGGATCACACCCAGAACCCACTGGAACCTCCACTGCATCATCGAACCAGCCAAACTGGTAACCACTACCCAACGTTGTGGCAAAAGGACTCGGGGGTTAACAGGGAGAGAGCCAAGCCAAAGCACAGCCAAGGTACAAGGGCTATTGGCACTTATGTCTGGGGAGAGCTAAGCCAGGTAATCGACACAAAGGACTTGGGGGAGAGTGATGTTATATATGTAGACTATAGATATACTCTCTGTGTAGTCACTGTATAGTTGCATAAGATGGAGACTTGTTACCTGATGTATTATCAATAAGGTTTACACTGTGTATATATTATACTAGCACCACTAGAGGGTGCAACTGGTGGAGACTGGGGTTTCCTGTTCCTGTGGCAGAGGCTGTCCACCAGAGGGCACTGTGGTGGGAGACCTGAGGGTCACCTGTATAAAGGACCAAGGTCACTACAGTTTGAGTACAACACATTGCCTCGTGGAGTCATTGATAAGTGCATTACACACATAACATACCCTGGGGCAACCTGAGACACAAGCAGTTTCAGTGAAGGAAAGCACTGACTGGGACTAACTGGCTGATCTCTCTAGCAGTGACTGTGGCCGGATACAATATCTCACCATCTTTGCTTTATGAAGAGAACATCATCAACCAGCAGATTAGAGAGAAGGTTGTGAGCTTTGAAAGGTTGGTATTAACCTATTGATCTTGTATCATCATTTGTGAAAGTCAGAATGAGCAACATAATGAGTTTAATAGATACAGTAATACTGGTGCACAGTAGCTTGTTGGAACAGTTCATTTTGTTGTTTTTCGATCTTCTTTGATGTTGTTAATAGTTAGTCTGGGGCCTGTAGACTGCTCACAGATGGTTACTGAGTCCCACTCTCAGCTCCCTCACTGACCAGACCCTCCCAGCCCTTGAGTTTGGTGCTCACTCTGTGTTCTGTAAATGTAGACAACTACTTATCATTGGTAGATCTCCCGGGGCATTGCTGGGGACAGTCTGCAGGGTGAGCAACAGTCACACACATGTAATTGGGCCCCACTGAGAGAAGGGGGCACGGAGAAGGCAAACAATCCCATCACTGCCCATTGCCCACACACCCGACTCTCTGGGTCATAACCAAGTGCAAAGCTGTTATTGTATTCCAGCACATCCATCCTAAGGCCCAAGGCCATTGCATCAAGGTGAAGCCCTTTCACTGGATGGGTCAAACTGTGACATCACAGGGCAAGCCTGACCCTACCCTGAGCATCACGTGATCACTGACATCACGATAGGTTTGTAAACAGGGACAACATGAGGCAGAGAGGCTGCACAAGCAGTTTCAGTGAAGGAAAGGGAGCTGTACTGACTGTGACTAACTGGCTGATCTCTCTAGGGGTGAATGTGGCCGGCTAGAAGACCTGGTGAAGGGAGCGTGAACAATGGAATCATCACTAACCAGCTGACAGTCGGAAGGGTGTTGCTGTAGAAGGTTTGTTTATTCCAGTATGTATAATTCCCTGTGAAAGTCAGAGTGTGTAACAGTGTAACCCACTGCAGTGACCTTGCAGATATCAATGCTCAAACCCTGGAACTGAGACCAGATCAGTACTCGCTCGTTGTTCTGATCAACTGGGATAATCCCTGGGACAAGGAGTCGATTTGAAACTCTTGTCCCAGCTGTTACTGGTGCCCTCTGACCTTGCCAATCCTTGGGTCCTTGTCAAGGACCTGCTCCCAGGTTAGCTGGCTCAGGTACTGCCACCAATAGCCCTCCGATTGTCAGAGAAGTTCCTTGTCCCAGTGATCCTGGTTCACCTGATGGCATTGCCGCCATTCTGGACCATCTCTCGGATTCTGAAGAAGGTGTACATTCTCCAACTCCACAACCTTTAATACTCAGGTGGCAGCAGAATCTGTGGCCAGTAACATTACATGGAAAGAAACATGTTGATAGTTTTGCCCCCAGAATCTGCATTAAACATTTACAGCTTCAATGGTTTACTATACAAGGCTCGCTCTAAAGTACCTGTCGTTGTCTTGTTGTGATCCAGTGATTTAAAAACACATCTGTCATTTCTTCTTCTGTTAGAGGTACACGGTTGGTGTCAGGATGAGAGAGAAAATGGGCGGTTTCATCAAAGTACCTCCAGACTAAAGTTGTGAGTAACAAAACCACAAAGACAAGTGGATCAGACACACAAGAGAGAGCACATCGTGACAGAAATCAGATCCATGCCAGCAGAGAACCACAGAAGGAGCGGGCGGTGTAACTGAAATTCTCCCGATGTTCTCGCTCTGTGTCCCATCTATTTCTCAGTCCCAATTCCACACCTTTCAATTTGTGTTTCATTTGCCGGCCAGTAACCCCCCTCCCCCAGAGACCCATCGAGCCCTCATGTCCCTGCATCGGCATCAAGCACCAACCCTGCTCCAACTCCAGGCTCAGTTCGGCACTGCTTGGGGTGACCTGCACTGGCACTGGGTAAAGCCCAGTCTGTGCCATCATCTCCAACCAGTGCCAGCCAGGGGTCCACCTCGGGACTTAACAGGAAAGTCTCAAGCATGGACGCTCCGGTTGTTGCCCCGAGACTGCCCAGAATTCAGAGGGAGCCCTCCCCTGGCACCAGCTGGCTCGGAGGAGTCCGTGACTGCTGGTGCCAGGATCTCTCCCAATTCCTGTGGATCATCGAGGTTCCAAGGGCTCTCACTCCAAGGGAGGATATGTGTCCCTCAGTGTCACCTCCCCCACGAGACGGGGGCTCATGTCTGGAGGGTCGAACTCAATCGGCCTTTGTTTTCATGAGCCTGTAACTAATGGCTTCCGAAGACAGCAAGCCTCCAGGTAGCTTCCTCGGGCTGAACCGGCAGGAAGGCTGATCGTGAGGCCCTCATCTCTGGTCCCCAGACCCTCACTATCAACCTTCCCTGTCTCTTCAGCCAGAGGCAGCTTCCCAGAGCCATCCCATCTTCGGAAGCCAAGCTGGGAGCCTGAGTCGGACCACGATCTCCAGGTGTTTAGGCTTTTTCATGTATTTAACACGAGGGAGAGTGAGTCTGAAACTGTGGGATCTGGAGGTCCCTTCACTTGGGGGAGGGCGGGAGCGCGGGGGCTTTAGTTTTTACTTGGGCTCTTGCAAAGGCCTCAGGCTATAGCTGTATTCATCCTACCAATTTCCTGGACAGTTTGGGTGCACTCCAGTTAAGGCCAAGGTAGACAGTATCCATAGTGCCCCCGCCAGCCTGCTTTCTCACCTTGCAGGTTATTGGCACCTGGTGAACTTCAGTGGTGAAGGCTTCAGAAGGAAGGTTACTGCCCAGTGAAACTAGTCCTGGTCTACCCACATTCGGGGTCTGGCGGCCCTTCCTGCAGGGTTTAGCGCATGTCCCGAACTCCCTGCCACCAGATACATTGGGACTGGCTTTACTGACCAGCGGCCTAATGCCTCGCAGGTGAGTGAGGGAGCAATCCCTGTCACAGAGTGAGGACCACCTTCAGAGAGCATCTACTGCAGCAACAAGATGTGTGGGGGCCCTCAATATCGGAGCAGGGCCCAGCATCCAGTGGCTCTTGCCTTGCCAATGAGCTTGGCCATACAACGTGGGGCACTTTCATGTACTGCAGGTGCCCTTTAGTATTTGGTGCTTCTTTGGTGAGCAAGTGGAGGAGCTGCTGTCACAGAACGTTCAGAATTGATGGAACCAATCCCAGAGCCGCTCATCCTCCAGCACCCCACCGGCCGTATGGAAACCACCAGAATGTGGGAGACGTACGCCCGGGAAATGTAAAGGTGATTGTTTCTGGACCTTCCTCCTCCAGATAATGTAGCACCACCAGCAATCCATTCCTGTGTTTAAGGGAGATCGAACATGTCCAGGGAACTAGCGACCAGTCGATAAGGTACCACAATACAGACCAAGCACGAGGGTTTATTTCTAGAGGGGTAGAATTGAAAGGTAGAGACGTTATACAGCAGCTCCTCCACTTGCTCACCAAAGAAGCCCTCAGACCAACGGGTACCTGCAGTACCTGAACATCTTTACCCAGAGCGTGGTGAGAATGTGGAGCTCACTACCCCAGGGAGTGGTTGAAGTGAATAGTATCGGTGTATATAAGGGGAGGCTAGACAAGCCTATGGGGGAGAAGGGAATAGAGGGTTCTGCTGATAGTTAGATGAGTGGCTGGAGCAGCACCGGCATTGGCTGACTGGGCCGAACGGCCTGTTTCTGGGCCGTGTGTCCCATGTAATCCTATGTAATCATTTACCTCCATAAGCCTTTACAAGGCTCTATCCGGACCGCAATGTCCTTTGTAGCATGCTAGCCCATCATTCCAGAATAGGACCTGGAATACAGAGAGCTTGCAACAAGTGACCTTCGATACCCTGTCCAGCTCCACCTCCCCAAGTGACCACTGATAGCCCACCACAGAGCTGGGTGGGTGGGTCACTTCCAGTACTTCCCTGTGGAAGTGAATTACTCAGGGCACTTGGGTTCAGGAGACCAGAAATGGTGAGTATCCTCTGCATTAACAGCTTGTTTTTCACAATGTGGCTTGGTTTCCAATGTGACTGGAAGGATGTTTCCAGTGGGGTTCCGCAGGGCCCAGTACTGGGGCCCTTGCTTTTTGTGGTATATATCAACAATTTAGATTTGAATATCGGGAGACAAAACTAAAATTGGCCGTGTGGTTGATAATAGAAACATAGAAACATAGAATATAGGTGCAGGAGTAGGCCATTCGGCCTTTCGAGCCTGCACCGCCATTCAATGAGTTCATGGCTGAACATGCAACTTCAGTACCCCATTCCTGCTTTCTCGCCATACCCCTTGATCCCCCTAGTAGTAAGGACTACATCTAACTCCTTTTTAAATATATTTAGTGAATTGTACTTACAATGAAGACTACAGAAAACCGTGCATCAAATTAAACTGGGCTGCCCAGGTAAATACATTGGTTTGTTTATTTTTATTTGTTCCTGGGATGTGGGCGTCGCTGGCAAGGCTGGCATTTATTGCCCATCCCTAATTGCCCCTCGAGAAGGTGGTGGTGGTGAGCCGCCTTCTTGAACCACTGCAGTCCGTGTGGTGAAGGTGCTCCCACAGTGCTGTTAGGGAGGGAGTTCCAGGATTGTGACCCAGCGACGATGAAGGAACGGCCGATATATTTCCTCGAGAGCTTTGAGCGAGGGGGGAAGCAGGTTCAGCATTAAGATGTACAATGTTTGCTCAACCCTCGACCCTCTCACAAAAGTTGCTAACTCAGGCTGGAGTGCGCATCTACTGTGGGCACTGGTTGTCTGTCGGAACCTTGCCACTGTGCCCCTTGCTCAGGGCGAGTTTCAGCAGGGGCTATTAAGCCACATGGGGCATCACAGCCGTGTCCAATCTCCGTCCTTACACTCTCTCGACAGTAAGTGAATTTCACTCAGCGTGTGTGATGTGGCTATGCCTCTGGGGATCGGCAGGTTCTGAAGTCCCATCTAGTGGCAGCTGCAGGCGTGACCGATAGCTACATAATCGGAAAATCCCACCAGGTGCCACTTGGGAGAGAATGCTGATGCCTATATCAGGAAGGCACACCTGGCAACCTATTGTCAACGCCGAGCCTGCATGTTTGATGCAATTTCCCTTTCCCCTCCCTCTCCTGAAGGCACCGACCCTTGCTGGGGACAATTTCATGCATACTGTGGAAATGTATTTTTATCTAAGCTGATACCACACGGTATTTTTGTGCCCTTTTTAAATATATAACAAAATGGAGTCCTGGTCCTTCCAGAAATTTCTGCATAAAGCAGTCGGCTTGTATAAACAGCTAAACCTGGCTTGAAAGGGCTGATAGCCATCAGACTGCTAGGAGACAAGTCCTGCTGAGACAAGTACCCCCCATGGTGCTCTCCTATTGTCTATACGACACCAGTTCCACTCCACCCCACCCTTTTCGAAGTACTCAAACCACCAGCCATTATCTCTTGTAGAGACCTCATCCATTTGATGCAAAAAGATAACTGACCAGGAAACTGGACAATCCTGACACAATGCAAGGCAGGTAATAGCTCATTACCACACTCTCATCGAGTAATGGCCGGCTGGCCAACTAATAACCCTGACAAAAGGAAATATTTGGAAACCATGTCAGGACAAGGATGTAGTAATTAACTCTTTATCTGTATTCACTGTATATAATGAAGAGGAAAGTCATGGGCTGCAGGAGGATATCAATCTACTGGTCAGGTGGGCAGAGCAGTGGCAAATGGAATTTAAGTCAGAGAAGTGTGAGGTGATGCATTTTGTGAATGCTAATAAGGAAAGGGTATGTATACACATTAAGCAGTAGGCCACTTAATAGTGTAGCTGAACAAAGGGACCTTGGAGTGCTTGTCCACAGATCCCTGAAAGTAGCAGGCCAGGTGGATAAGGTGGTTAAGAAGGCATACGGAATGCTTGCCTTTATTGGCCGAGGCATAGAATATAAGAGCAGGGAGGTTATGCTTAAATTGTATAATACTCTGGTTAGGCCACAGCTGGAGTACTGCGGGCAGTTCTGGTCGCTGTATTATAGGAAGGATGTGATTGCACTGGAGAGGGTGCAGAGCAGATTTACTAGGATGCTGCCTGGAATGGAGAATTTTAGTTATGAGGACAGATTGGATAGGCTGGGTTTGTTCTCATTGGAACAGAGGAGATTGAGAGGAGACCTCATTGAGGTGTACAATATATTGAGTGGCCTGGACATAGTGGATAGTAAGGGTCTATTTCCATTGGTGGAGGGGTCTATTATGAGGGGGCATAGTTTTAAGGTGGTAGGTGGAAGGTTTAGAGGGGATTTGAGGGGGGCTTCTTTACACAGAGGGTTGTGGGGATCTGGAACTCGCTGCCTGGAAGAGTGGTGGATGCAGAAAGCCTCACCGCTTTTAAGAGATGGTTGGATGGTCACTTAAAGTGCAGTAAGCTGCAGGGTTACAGACCTAGAGCTGGTAATTGGGATTACACTGGATGACCTTTTGTTGGACGGAGCAGATATAATGGTAAGTACTACAGGGAATAGAATACGGCCAGGGTGATCTCCTGGACTAGTGTCGATCGTCTAGATGGGTCGGAGAGGAATTTTCCCAGAATTTTTATCCCGAAATTGGCCTGGGTTTTTATCTGGTTTTTGCCTCTCCCAGGAGATCACATGACTCCGGTTGGGGTGAAGTGTAGAATGTTTCAGTATAAGGGGTGTCACAGTTGTGTGGGGCGGACTGGTTGGGATGGGTGCTCTTTGCCTTTCCGTCATTGTTCATAGGTTTATATGTAACCTTCAGGGCTGCTGACCGAGGGCCATGTGGCTCTTTGTCGGTCGGTGAGGACACGATGGGCCGGAATGGCCTCCTTCTGTGCTGTAAATTTCTATGTTTCTATATTTCTATATCTACAGACAGACAGTATGGCAGTAGTACGGTATTTCTTCAGTCTGGGACCCCCTCCTGGGTCTCTCTGTCAAGTTGACGTGTTGTTTACCATTGGAGCTTGAACGCCGGAGTGGACAATATACAGACGGCACACTCAGCCGCTCTGTGGTTCACCCTGACCCGTGGATGGTCCACACTGAGGTAGGCCACAATATCTCCAGCACTTTGGGGATTACCAGATCGATCGACTTGCTCGTATCAGCGCACAATCACCTCTCTGCTCGAGGAACTCGGGCAGTCAGGGCAGAGGCTGGGCAGCCTTTCGTTCTTTAGTTTCTAGATTGTGTTGCTCAGGGTTGCCTGATCTCCAGGATGCTCCAGAACATCGCAACAGAAGGTGGTTCTGGTTAATCCTTTCCTTCCCTCACAAACCGTGCTTCTCATACACCCTGGTGTTAAATATTGCCGGTCTGACTTCACAGAGGAGTCATTTGAAGATTAAAGACAAGCCGACTTATTATTTAGGCTTTCTTTATTTTTCATTCCAACACACTCCACACACTGTTGGACAGTGACCCACTGGTACTCAGGGTGAGAAGGTGGGCCCTGCACGGGAACACACTCTCCGTTCCCACACACTCCACACACTGTTGTACACTGACCAACTGGTACTCAGGGTGAGAAGGTGGGGCCCTGCACGGGAACACACTCTCCGTTCCAACACACTCCACACACTGTTGGACATTGACCCACTGGTACTCAGGGTGAGAAGGTGGGCCCTGCACGGGAACACACTCTCCGTTCCAACACGCTCCACACACTGTTGGACATTGACCCACTGGTACTCAGGGTGAGAAGGTGGGCCCTGCACAGGAACACACTCTCCGTTCCAACACACTCCACACACTGTTGGACATTGACCCACTGGTACTCAGGGTGAGAAGGTGGGCCCTGCACGGGAACACACTCTCCGTTCCAACACACTCCACACACTGTTGGACACTGACCCACTGGTACTCAGGGTGAGAAGGTGGGCCCTGCACGGGAACACACTCTCTGTTCCAACACACTCCACACACTGTTGGACATTGACCCACTGGGACTCAGGGTGAGAAGGGTGGGCCCTGCAAGGGAACACATTCTCCTTTCCAACACACTCCACACACTGTTGTACATTGACCCACCGGTACACAGGGTGAGAAGGTGGGCCCTGCACGGGAACACACTCTCCGTTCCAACACACTCCACACAGTGTTGGACATTGACCCACCGGTACTCAGGGTGAGAAGGTGGGCCCTGCACGGGAACACACTCTCCGTTCCAACACACTCCACACACTGTTGGACATTGACCCACTGGTACTCAGGGTGAGAAGGTGGGCCCTGCACGGGAACACACTCTCCGTTCCAACACACTCCACACACTGTTGGACACTGACCCACTGGTACTCAGGGTGAGAAGGTGGGCCCTGCACGGGAACACACTCTCTGTTCCAACACACTCCACACACTGTTGGACATTGACCCACCGGTACTCAGGGTGAGAAGGTGGGCCCTGCACGGGAACACACTCTCCGTTCCAACACACTCCACACACTGTTGGACATTGATCCACTGGTACTCAGGGTAGGAAGGGTGGGGCCCTGCACGGGTACACACTCTCCGTTCCAACACACTCCACACACTGTTGGACACTGACCCACTGGTACTCAGGGTGAGAAGGTGGGCCCTGCACGGGAACACACTCTCCGTTCCAACACACTCCACACACTGTTGGACATTGACCCACCGGTACTCAGGGTGAGAAGGTGGGGCCCTGCACGGGAACACACTCTCCGTTCCAACACACTCCACACACTGTTGGACATTGACCCACTGGTACTCAGGGTGAGAAGGTGGGCCCTGCACGGGAACACACTCTCCGTTCCAACACACTCCACACACTGTTGGACATTGACCCACTGGTACTCAGGGTGAGAAGGTGGGCCCTGCACGGGAACACACTTTCCGTTCCAACACACTCCACACACTGTTGGACATTGACCCACCGGTACTCAGGGTGAGAAGGGTGGGCCCTGCACGGGAACACACTCTCCGTTCCAACACACTCCACACACTGTTGGACACTGACCCACTGGTACTCAGGGTGAGAAGGGTGGGCCCTGCACGGGAACACACTCTCTGTTCCAACACACTCCACACACTGTTGGACACTGGCCCACTGGTACTCAGGGTGAGAAGGTGGGCCCTGCACGGGAACACACTCTCTGTTCCAACACACTCCACACACTGTTGGACATTGACCCACTGGTACTCAGGGTGAGAAGGTGGGCCCTGCACGGGAACACACTCTCCGTTCCAACACACTCCACACACTGTTGGACATTGACCCACCGGTACTCAGGGTGAGAAGGATGGGCCCTGCACAGGAACACACTCTCCGTTCCAATACACTCCACACACTGTTGGACACTGACCCACTGGTACTCAGGGTGAGAAGGGTGGGCCCTGCACGGGAACACACTCTCCGTTCCAACACACCCCACACACTGTTGGACACTGACCCACTGGTACTCAGGATGAGAAGGGTGGGCCCTGCACGGGAACACACTCTCCGTTCCAACACACTCCACACACTGTTGGACATTGACCCACTGGTACTCAGGGTGAGAAGGTGGGCCCTGCACGGGAACACACTCTCCGTTCCAACACACTCCACACACTGTTGGACATTGACCCACTGGTACTCAGGCTGAGAAGGTGGGCCCTGCACGGGAACACACTCTCCGTTCCAACACACTCCACACACTGTTGGACATTGACCCACTGGTACTCAGGGTGAGAAGGTGGGGCCCTGCACGGGAACACACTCTCCGTTCCAACACACTCCACACACTGTTGGACACTGACCAACTGGTACTCAGGGTGAGAAGGGTGGGGCCGTGCACGGGAACACACTCTCCGTTCCAACACACTCCACACACTGTTGGATATTGACCCACTGGTACTCAGGGTGAGAAGGGTGGGGCCCTGCACGGGATCACACTCTCCGTTCCAACACACTCCACACACTGTTGGACATTGACCCACTGGTACTCAGGGTGAGAAGGGTGGGGCCGTGCACGGGAACACACTCTCCGTTCCAACACACTCCACACACTGTTGGACACTGACCCACTGGTACTCAGGGTGAGTAGGGTGGGCCCTGCACGGGAACACACTCTCCGTTCCACATACTCCACACACTGTTGGACATTGACCCACCGGTACTCAGGGTGAGAAGGGTGGGCCCTGCACGGGAACACACTCTCCGTTCCAACACGCTCCACACACTGTTGGACATTGACCCACTGGTGCTCAGGGTGAGAAGGTTGACCCTGCACGGGAACACACTCTCCGTTCCAACACACTCCACACACTGTTGGACATTGACCCACTGGTACTCAAGGTGAGAAGGTGGACCCTGCTCGGGAACACACTCTCCGTTCCAACACACTCCACACACTGTTGGACATTGACCCACCGGTACTCAGGGTGAGAATTGTGGGCCCTGCACGGGAACACACTCTCCGTTCCAACACACTCCACACACTGTTGGACATTGACCCACTGGTACTCAGGGTGAGAAGGTGGGCCCTGTACGGGAACACACTCTCCGTTCCAACACACACCACACACTGTTGGACATTGACCCACTGGTAATCAGGGTGAGAAGGTGGGCCCTGCACGGGAACACACTCTCCGTTCCAACACACTCCACACACTGTTGGACACTGACCCACTGGTACTCAGGGTGAGAAGGTGGGTCCTGCACGGGAACACACTCTCCGTTCCAACACACTCCACACACTGTTGTACACTGACCCACTGGTACTCAGGGTGAGAAGGGTTGGCCCTGCACGGGAACACACTCTCCGTTCCAACACACTCCACACACTGTTGGATATTGACCCACTGGTACTGAGGGTGAGAAGGGTGGGCCCTGCACGGGAACACACTCTCCGTTACAACACACTCCACACACTGTTGGACATTGACCCACTGGTACTCAGGGTGAGAAGGGTGGGCCCTGCACGCGAACACACTCTCCGTTCCAACACACTCCACACACTGTTGGACATTGACCCACTGGTACTCAGGGTGAGAAGGTGGGGCCCTGCACGGGAACACACTCTCCGTTCCAACACACTCCCAAACTGTTGGACATTGACCCACTGGTACTCAGGGTGAGAAGGTGGGCCCTTCACGGGAACAGACTCTCCGTTCCAACACACTCCACACACTGTTGGACATTGACCCACTGGTACTCAGGGTGAGAAGGTGGAGCCCCGCACGGGAACACACTCTCCGTTCCAACACACTCCACACACTGTTGGACATTGACCCACTGGTACTCAGGGTGAGATGGTGGGCCCTGCACGGGAACCCACTCTCTCTTCCAACACACTCCACACACTGTTGGTCACTGACCCACTGGTACTCAGGGTGAGAAGGTGGGCCCTGCACGGGAACACACTCTCCGTTCCAACACACTCCACACACTGTTGGACATTGACCCACTGGTGCTCAGGGTGAGAAGGTGGGCCCTGCACAGGAACACACTCTCCGTTCCAACACACTCCACACACTGTTGGACATTGACCCACTGGTACTCAGGGTGAGAAGTTGGGCCCTGCGAGGGAACACACTCTCCGTTCCAACACACTCCACACACTTATGGATATTGACCCACTGGTACTCAGGGTGAGAAGGTGGGCCCTGCACGGGAACACACTCTCCGTTCCAACACACTCCACACACTGTTGGACATTGACCCACAGGTACTCAGCGTGAGAAGGGTGGGCCCTGCACAGGAACACACTCTCCGTTCCAACACACTCCACATACTGTTGGACATTGACCCACTGGTACTCAGGGTGAGAAGGTGGGCCCTGCACGGGAACACACTCTCTGTTCCAACACACTCCACACACTGTTGGACATTGACCCACTGGTACTCAGGGTGAGAAGGTGGGGCCCTGCACGGGAACACACTCTCCGTTCCAACACACTCCACACACTGTTGGACATTGACCCACTGGTACTCAGGGTGAGAAGGTGGGCCCTGCACGGGAACACACTCTCCGTTCCAACACACTCCACACACTGTTGGACATTGACCCACTGGTACTCAGGGTGAGAAGGTGGGCCCTGCACGGGAACACACTTTCCGTTCCAACACACAACCACACACTGTTGGACATTGACCCACTGGTACTCAGGGTGAGAAGGATGGCCCTGCTCGGGAACACACTCTCCGTTCCAACACACTCCACACACTTTTGGACACTGACCCACCGGTACTCAGGGTAAGAAGGGTAGTCCCTGCACGGGAACACACTCTCCGTTCCAACACACTCCACACACTTATGGATATTGACCCACTGGTACTCAGGGTGAGAATGTGGGCCCTGCACGGGAACACACTCTCCGTTCCAACACACTCCTCATACTGTTGGACATTGACCCACTGGTACTCATGGTGAGAAAGTGCGCCCTGCACGGGAACACACTCTCCGTTCCAACACACTCCACACACTGTTGTTCACTGACCCACTTGTACTCAGGGTGAGAAGGTGGGCCCTGCACGGGAACACACTCTCCGTTCCAACACACTCCACACACTGTTGGACATTGACCCACCGGTACTCAGGGTGAGAAGGTGGGGCCCTGTACGGGAACACACTCTCCGTTCCAACACACTCCACACACTGTTGGACATTGACCCACCGGTACTCAGGGTGAGAAGGTGGGGCCCTGCACGGGAACATACTCTCCGTTCCAACACACTCCACACACTGTTGGACATTGACCCACTGGTACTCAGGGTGAGAAGGTGGGCCCTGCACGGGAACACACTCTCCGTTCCAACACACTCCACACACTGTTGGACATTGACCCACTGGTACTCAGGGTGAGAAGGTGGGCCCTGCACGGGAACACACTTTCCGTTCCAACACACTCCACACACTGTTGGACATTGACCCACCGGTACTCAGGGTGAGAAGGGTGGGCCCTGCACGGGAACACACTCTCCGTTCCAACACACTCCACACACTGTTGGACACTGACCCACTGGTACTCAGGGTGAGAAGGGTGGGCCCTGCACGGGAACACACTCTCTGTTCCAACACACTCCACACACTGTTGGACACTGGCCCACTGGTACTCAGGGTGAGAAGGTGGGCCCTGCACGGGAACACACTCTCTGTTCCAACACACTCCACACACTGTTGGACATTGACCCACTGGTACTCAGGGTGAGAAGGTGGGCCCTGCACGGGAACACACTCTCCGTTCCAACACACTCCACACACTGTTGGACATTGACCCACCGGTACTCAGGGTGAGAAGGATGGGCCCTGCACAGGAACACACTCTCCGTTCCAATACACTCCACACACTGTTGGACACTGACCCACTGGTACTCAGGGTGAGAAGGGTGGGCCCTGCACGGGAACACACTCTCCGTTCCAACACACCCCACACACTGTTGGACACTGACCCACTGGTACTCAGGATGAGAAGGGTGGGCCCTGCACGGGAACACACTCTCCGTTCCAACACACTCCACACACTGTTGGACATTGACCCACTGGTACTCAGGGTGAGAAGGTGGGCCCTGCACGGGAACACACTCTCCGTTCCAACACACTCCACACACTGTTGGACATTGACCCACTGGTACTCAGGCTGAGAAGGTGGGCCCTGCACGGGAACACACTCTCCGTTCCAACACACTCCACACACTGTTGGACATTGACCCACTGGTACTCAGGGTGAGAAGGTGGGGCCCTGCACGGGAACACACTCTCCGTTCCAACACACTCCACACACTGTTGGACACTGACCAACTGGTACTCAGGGTGAGAAGGGTGGGGCCGTGCACGGGAACACACTCTCCGTTCCAACACACTCCACACACTGTTGGATATTGACCCACTGGTACTCAGGGTGAGAAGGGTGGGGCCCTGCACGGGATCACACTCTCCGTTCCAACACACTCCACACACTGTTGGACATTGACCCACTGGTACTCAGGGTGAGAAGGGTGGGGCCGTGCACGGGAACACACTCTCCGTTCCAACACACTCCACACACTGTTGGACACTGACCCACTGGTACTCAGGGTGAGTAGGGTGGGCCCTGCACGGGAACACACTCTCCGTTCCACATACTCCACACACTGTTGGACATTGACCCACCGGTACTCAGGGTGAGAAGGGTGGGCCCTGCACGGGAACACACTCTCCGTTCCAACACGCTCCACACACTGTTGGACATTGACCCACTGGTGCTCAGGGTGAGAAGGTTGACCCTGCACGGGAACACACTCTCCGTTCCAACACACTCCACACACTGTTGGACATTGACCCACTGGTACTCAAGGTGAGAAGGTGGACCCTGCTCGGGAACACACTCTCCGTTCCAACACACTCCACACACTGTTGGACATTGACCCACCGGTACTCAGGGTGAGAATTGTGGGCCCTGCACGGGAACACACTCTCCGTTCCAACACACTCCACACACTGTTGGACATTGACCCACTGGTACTCAGGGTGAGAAGGTGGGCCCTGTACGGGAACACACTCTCCGTTCCAACACACACCACACACTGTTGGACATTGACCCACTGGTAATCAGGGTGAGAAGGTGGGGCCCTGCACGCGAACACACTCTCCGTTCCAACACACTCCACACACTGTTGGACATTGACCCACTGGTACTCAGGGTGAGAAGGTGGGGCCCTGCACGGGAACACACTCTCCGTTCCAACACACTCCCAAACTGTTGGACATTGACCCACTGGTACTCAGGGTGAGAAGGTGGGCCCTTCACGGGAACAGACTCTCCGTTCCAACACACTCCACACACTGTTGGACATTGACCCACTGGTACTCAGGGTGAGAAGGTGGGTCCTGCACGGGAACACACTCTCCGTTCCAACACACTCCACACACTGTTGTACACTGACCCACTGGTACTCAGGGTGAGAAGGGTTGGCCCTGCACGGGAACACACTCTCCGTTCCAACACACTCCACACACTGTTGGATATTGACCCACTGGTACTGAGGGTGAGAAGGGTGGGCCCTGCACGGGAACACACTCTCCGTTACAACACACTCCACACACTGTTGGACATTGACCCACTGGTACTCAGGGTGAGAAGGGTGGGCCCTGCACGCGAACACACTCTCCGTTCCAACACACTCCACACACTGTTGGACATTGACCCACTGGTACTCAGGGTGAGAAGGTGGGGCCCTGCACGGGAACACACTCTCCGTTCCAACACACTCCCAAACTGTTGGACATTGACCCACTGGTACTCAGGGTGAGAAGGTGGGCCCTTCACGGGAACAGACTCTCCGTTCCAACACACTCCACACACTGTTGGACATTGACCCACTGGTACTCAGGGTGAGAAGGTGGGGCCCTGCACGGGAACACACTCTCCGTTCCAACACACTCCACACACTGTTGGACATTGACCCACTGGTACTCAGGGTGAGATGGTGGGCCCTGCACGGGAACCCACTCTCTCTTCCAACACACTCCACACACTGTTGGTCACTGACCCACTGGTTCTCAGGGTGAGAAGGTGGGCCCTGCACGGGAACACACTCTCCGTTCCAACACACTCCACACACTGTTGGACATTGACCCACTGGTGCTCAGGGTGAGAAGGTGGGCCCTGCACAGGAACACACTCTCCGTTCCAACACACTCCACACACTGTTGGACATTGACCCACTGGTACTCAGGGTGAGAAGTTGGGCCCTGCGAGGGAACACACTCTCCGTTCCAACACACTCCACACACTTATGGATATTGACCCACTGGTACTCAGGGTGAGAAGGTGGGCCCTGCACGGGAACACACTCTCCGTTCCAACACACTCCACACACTGTTGGACATTGACCCACAGGTACTCAGCGTGAGAAGGGTGGGCCCTGCACAGGAACACACTCTCCGTTCCAACACACTCCACATACTGTTGGACATTGACCCACTGGTACTCAGGGTGAGAAGGTGGGCCCTGCACGGGAACACACTCTCTGTTCCAACACACTCCACACACTGTTGGACATTGACCCACTGGTACTCAGGGTGAGAAGGTGGGGCCCTGCACGGGAACACACTCTCCGTTCCAACACACTCCACACACTGTTGGACATTGACCCACTGGTACTCAGGGTGAGAAGGTGGGCCCTGCACGGGAACACACTCTCCGTTCCAACACACTCCACACACTGTTGGACATTGACCCACTGGTACTCAGGGTGAGAAGGTGGGCCCTGCACGGGAACACACTTTCCGTTCCAACACACAACCACACACTGTTGGACATTGACCCACTGGTACTCAGGGTGAGAAGGATGGCCCTGCTCGGGAACACACTCTCCGTTCCAACACACTCCACACACTTTTGGACACTGACCCACCGGTACTCAGGGTAAGAAGGGTAGTCCCTGCACGGGAACACACTCTCCGTTCCAACACACTCCACACACTTATGGATATTGACCCACTGGTACTCAGGGTGAGAATGTGGGCCCTGCACGGGAACACACTCTCCGTTCCAACACACTCCTCATACTGTTGGACATTGACCCACTGGTACTCATGGTGAGAAAGTGCGCCCTGCACGGGAACACACTCTCCGTTCCAACACACTCCACACACTGTTGTTCACTGACCCACTTGTACTCAGGGTGAGAAGGTGGGCCCTGCACGGGAACACACTCTCCGTTCCAACACACTCCACACACTGTTGGACATTGACCCACCGGTACTCAGGGTGAGAAGGTGGGGCCCTGTACGGGAACACACTCTCCGTTCCAACACACTCCACACACTGTTGTACACTGACACACTGGTACTCAGGGTGAGAAGGTGGGCACTGCACAGGAACAGACTCTCCGTTCCAACACACTCCACACACTGTTGTACACTGACACACTGGTACTCAGGGTGAGAAGGTGGGCACTGCACAGGAACAGACTCTCCGTTTCAACACACTCCACACACTGTTGTACACTGACACACTGGTACTCAGGGTGAGAAGGTGGGCCCTGCACGGGAACACACTCTCCGTTCCAACACATTCCACACACTGTTGGACACTGATCCACTGGTACTCAGGGTGAGAAGGTGGGCCCTGCACGGGAACACACTCTCCGTTCCTACATACTCCACACACTGTTGGACATTGACCCACTGGTACTCAGGGTGAGAAGGTGGGGCCCTGCACGGGAACACACTTTCCGTTCCAATACACTCCACACACTGTTGGACATTGACCCACTGGTACTCAGGGTGAGAAGGTGGGCCCTGCACGGGAACACACTCTCCGTTCCAACACACTCCACACACTGTTGGACATTGACCCACCGGTACTCAGGGTGAGAAGGTGGGGCCCTGTACGGGAACACACTCTCCGTTCCAATACACTCCACACACTGTTGTACACTGACACACTGGTACTCAGGGTGAGAAGGTGGGCACTGCACAGGAACAGACTCTCCGTTCCAACACACTCCACACACTGTTGTACACTGACACACTGGTACTCAGGGTGAGAAGGTGGGGCCCTGCACGGGAACACACTCTCCGTTCCAACACACTCCACACACTGTTGTATATTGACCCACCGGTACACAGGGTGAGAAGGGTGGGCCCTGCGAGGGAACACACTCTCCGTTCCAACACACTGCACACACTGTTGGACACTGACCCACTGGTACTCAGGGTGAGAAGGGTGGGCTCTGCACGGGAACACACTCTCCGTTCCTACATACTCCACACACTGTTGGACATTGACCCACTGGTACTCAGGGTGAGAAGGTGGGGCCCTGCACGGGAACACACTTTCCGTTCCAATACACTCCACACACTGTTGGACATTGACCCACTGGTACTCAGGTTGAGAAGGTGGGCCCTGCACGGGAACACACTCTCCGTTCCAACACACTCCACACACTGTTGGACATTGACCCACTGGTACTCAGAGTGAGAAGGTGGGCCCTGTACGGGAACACACTCTCCGTTCCAACACACTCCACACACTGTTGGACATTGACCCACTGGTACTCAGGGTGAGAAGGATGGCCCTGCACGGGAACACACTCTCCGTTCCAACACACTCAACACACTTTTGGACACTGACCCACCGGTACTCAGGGTGAGAATGGTGGGCCCTGCACGGGAACACACTCTCCGTTCCAACACACTCCACACACTGTTGGACATTGACCCACTGGTACTCAGGGTGAGAAGGTGGGCCCTGTACGGGAACACACTCTCCGTTCCAACACACACCACACACTGTTGGACATTGACCGACTGGTACTCAGGGTGAGAAGGTGGGCCCTGCACGGGAACACACTCTCCGTTCCAACACACTCCACACACTGTTGGACACTGACCCACTGGTACTCAGGGTGAGAAGGTGGGCCCTGCACGGGAACACACTCTCCGTTCCAACACACTCCACACACTGTTGGACATTGACCCACCGGAACTCAGCGTGAGAAGGTGGGTCCTGCACGGGAACACACTCTCCGTTCCAACACACTCCACACACTGTTGGACATTGACCCACTGTTACTCAGGGTGAGAAGGGTGGGGCCCTGCACGGGAACACACTCTCCGTTCCAACACACTCGACACACTGTTGGACACTGACCCACTGGTACTCAGGGTGAGAAGGTGTGCCTGCACGGGAACACACTCTCCGTTCCAACACACTCCACACACTGTTGGACACTGACCCACTGGTACTCAGGGTGAGAAGGTTGGGCCCTGCACGGGAACACACTCTCCGTTCCAACACACTCCACACACTGTTGGACATTGACCCACTGGTACTCAGGGTGAGAAGGTGGGCCCTGCACGGGAACACACTCTCCGTTCCAACACACTCCACACACTGTTGGACATTGACCCACTGGTACTCAGGGTGAGAAGGGTGGGCCCTGCACGGGAACACACTCTCCGTTCCAACACACTCCCACACTGTTGGACATTGACCCACTGGTACTCAGGGTGAGATGGTGGGGCCCTGCACGGGAACACACTCTCCGTTCCAACATACTCCACACACTGTTGGACATTGGGCCCTGCACGGGAACACACTCTCCGTTCGAACACACTCCACACACTGTTGGACATTGACCCACTGGTACTCAGGGTGAGAAGGTGGGCCCTGTACGGGAACACACTCTCCGTTCCAACACACACCACACACTGTTGGACATTGACCCACTGGTACTCAGGGTGAGAAGGTGGGCCCTGCACGGGAACACACTCTCCGTTCCAACACACTCCACACACTGTTGGACACTGACCCACTGGTACTCAGGGTGAGAAGGTGGGCCCTGCACGGGAACACACTCTCCGTTCCAACACACTCCACACACTGTTGGACATTGACCCACCGGAACTCAGCGTGAGAAGGTGGGTCCTGCACGGGAACACACTCTCCGTTCCAACACACTCCACACACTGTTGGACATTGACCCACTGTTACTCAGGGTGAGAAGGGTTGGGCCCTGCACGGGAACACACTCTCCGTTCCAACACACTCGACACACTGTTGGACACTGACCCACTGGTACTCAGGGTGAGAAGGTGTGCCCTGCACGGGAACACACTCTCCGTTCCAACACACTCCACACACTGTTGGACACTGACCCACTGGTACTCAGGGTGAGAAGGTTGGGCCCTGCACGGGAACACACTCTCCGTTCCAACACACTCCACACACTGTTGGACATTGACCCACTGGTACTCAGGGTGAGAAGGTGGGCCCTGCACGGGAACACACTCTCCGTTCCAACACACTCCACACACTGTTGGACATTGACCCACTGGTACTCAGGGTGAGAATTGTGGGCCCTGCACGGGAACACACTCTCCGTTCCAACACACTCCCACACTGTTGGACATTGACCCACTGGTACTCAGGGTGAGATGGTGGGGCCCTGCACGGGAACACACTCTCCGTTCCAACATACTCCACACACTGTTGGACATTGGGCCCTGCACGGGAACACACTCTCCGTTCCAACACACTCCACACACTGTTGGACACTGACCCACTGGTACTCAGGGTGTGAAGGTGCGCCCTGCACGGGAACACACTCTCCGTTCCAACACACTCCACACACTGTTGGACATTGACCCACTGGTACTCTGGGTGAGAAGATGGGCCCTGCACGGGAACACACTATCCGTTCCAACTCACTCCACACACTGTTGGACATTGACCCACTGGTACTCAGGGTGAGAAGGGTGGGGCCCTGCACAGGAACACACTCTCTGTTCCAACACACTCCACACACTGTTGGACATTGACCCACTGGTACTCAGGGTGAGAAGGTGGGCCCTGCACGGGAACACACTCTCCATTCCAACACACTCCACACACTGTTGGACATTGACCCACTGGTACTCAGGGTGAGAAGGTGGGGCCCTGCACGGGAAAACACTCTCCGTTCCAACACACTCCACACACTGTTGGACACTGACCCACTGGTACTCAGGGTGAGAAGGGTGGGCCCTGCACGGGAACAGACTCTCCATTCCAACACACTCCACACACTGTTGGACATTGACCCACTGGTACTCAGGGTGAGAAGGTGGGCCCTGCACGGGAACACACTTTCCGTTCCAACACACTCCACACACTGTTGGACATTGACCCACTGGTACTCAGGGTGAGAAGGTGGGCCCTGCACGGGAACACACTCTCCATTCCAACACACTCCACAAACTGTTGTACACTGACCCACTGGTACTCAGGGTGAGAAGGTGGGCCCTGCACGGGAACACACTCTCCGTTCCAACACACTCCACACACTGTTGGACACTGACCCACTGGTACTCAGGGTGAGAAGGTGGGCCCTGCACGGGAACACACTCTCCGTTCCAACACACTCCACACACTGTTGGACATTGACCCACTGGTACTCAGGGTGAGAAGGTGGGCCCTGCACGGGAACACACTCTCCGTTCCAACACACTCTACACACTGTTGGACATTGACCCACTGGTACTCAGGGTGAGAAGGTGGGCCCTGCACGGGAACACACTTTCCGTTCCAACACACTCCACACACTGTTGGACATTGACCCACTGATACTCAGGGTGAGAAGGTGGGCCCTGCACGCGAACACACTCTCCGTTCCAACACACTCCACACACTGTTGGACACTGACCCACTGGTACTCAGGGTGAGAAGGTGGGCCCTGCACGGGAACACACTCTCCGTTCCAACAAACTCCACACACTGTTGGACACTGACCCACCGGTACTCAGGGTGAGAAGGTGGGCCCTGCACGGGAACACACTCTCCGTTCCAACACACTCCACACACTGTTGGACATTGACCCACTGGTACTCAGGGTGAGAAGGTGGGCCCTGCACGGGAACACACTCTCCGTTCCAACACACTCCACACACTGTTGGACGTTGACCCACCGGTGCTCAGGGTGAGAAGGTGGGCCCTGCATGGGAACACACTCTCCGTTCCAACACACTCCACACACTGTTGGACATTGACCCACTGGTACTCAGGGTGAGAAGGTGGGCCCTGCACGGGAACACACTCTCCGTTCCAACACACTCCACACACTGTTGGACGTTGACCCACCGGTACTCAGGGTGAGAACGGTGGGCCCTGCACGGGAACACACTCTCCGCTCCCAGGACAAATTGATCAAAGTGAGTGTTATTCACGGGTGCCAGCACCAGATCTAAACAGTAAACTGAACCATCAGGACCTGGATTTGGATCTTGCCAGCTTCTGATTGATGGGCTGGCTGTTGAGATGGAATACCCATCAGATTAGGGTATGCCAGCGTGAGGCATTCATGGGTAATGATTTAGATGACGGTATTAAATGTAGTATCTCCAAATTTGCGGATGACACTAAGTTGGGTGGCAGTGTGAGCTGCGAGGAGGATGCTATGAGGCTGCAGAGTGACTTGGACAGATTTGGTGAGTGGGCAAATGCATGGCAGATGAAGTATAATGTGGATAAATGTGAGGTTATCCACTTTGGTGGTAAAAACAGAGAGACAGACTATTATCTGAATGATGACAGATTAGGAAAAGGGGAGGTGCAACGAGACCTGGTTGTCATGGTACATCAGTCATTGAAGGTTGGCATGCAGGTACAGCAGGCGATGGATCAACTGGGCTTGTATTCACTGGAGTTCAGAAGAATGAGAGGGGACCTCATAGAAACGTTTAAAATTCTGATGGGTTTAGACAGGTTACATGCAGGAAGAATTCTCCACCACAGAAAGTTGTTGAGGCCACTTCACTAAATATATTCAAAAAGGAGTTAAATATAGTCCTTACTACTAGGGGGATCAAGGGGTATGGTGAGAAAGCAGGAATGGGGTACTGAAGTTGCATGTTCAGCCATGAACTCATTGAATGGCGGTGCAGGCTAGAAGGGCCGAATGGCCTACTCCTGCAGCTATTTTCTATGTTTCGATGTTTCCATGATCACTTTATCATGTCTGTCCTGTTCACTTCAGCTGCCGTTCTCATCCTCCTCGGCTACTTGGTCAGTCACCAGCAGTGTGTGGAGACTGGCCTACTGAAGATCAGCTCCCTTGGAAGCTGTTCCCTCGTAAGCCACTCTTCATTCTTCAAGTGACGGCATTTTCAAGCCACCTGGTTTCTCTCGTGTCTTGTGGGGAGGGAAGTGAATTGATTCTCCTCGTTCTGGGTTGTCTTTGGGTCTCAACAAGCTGAGTTCTGGAGTGTGCTAAAAGTTCACACAGCACGGGAGCCGGGGATGGAGGGGAAACACATTTTCCCAGACACATTGTGCCGATGCATCCCGATAATTAAATCCACATCCCCTATCACCTCCCCACCCCATCCCCCAACCCTCCCCCCTTCAGCCTGTTAATGTTCAGGAGCTGATGTTCCAGCTGAGCATTGCTGGCTCTGTAATACAATTCCCATCCACTGAGTATGGCTCGGCCTAAAGGAAAGGCAAATGAAAGGGTGTGACAGTTAACACAAGATTGAGGACGGTCTCCGTGCGAGCCGGAACGACACAGAAGGGGGAACTCAGGACAACTCACCGAGCGGTTTCAAGTCATGCCGAATGTTGTCTGCAGGACACACTGGATGGAGCAGCAGGTCTTTTCCTGTCCGTCATTTATGTTTCAAGTCACGTTATTTCAACAACGCAAATGTGAGAAGTTTAACATCTGGAAATAAATGTGCAATGGAAATTAACAAACTTACTGTGTGTTTCCTGATGTGTGGTGTTAAATAGCTGGTTAGAGATCAATTAAGTACTTTTGTAGAGCAGTCACTGTTGTAATGTAGGAAACACGGCAGACAATTTGCACACAGCAAGCTCCCACAAACAGCAATGTGATAATGACCAGATAATGAGGGTGCAGAATTCCTAAAATGCATTCCAGAGAACTTTTTTTAGCCAGTATGCAGCCAGTATGGGGAGGGGTTAAACTAATATGGCAGGGGGATGGGAACCTATGCAGGGAGACAGAGGGAAGTAGAATGGGGGCAGAAGTAAAAGATAGAGAGAAGAAAAGTAAAAGTGGAGGGCAGAGAAACCCAAGGCAAAAATCAAAAAGGGCCACATTAAGCAAAGTTCTAAAGGGGCAAAGTGCATTAAAAAGACAAGCCTGAAGGCTCTGTGCCTAAATGCGAGGAGTATTCGTAATAAAGTGGATGAATTAACTGCGCAGATAACAGTTAACGGGTATGATGTAATTGGCATCACGGAGACATGGCTCCAGGGTGACCAAGGCTGGGAACTCAACATCCAGGGCTATTCAACATTCAGGAAGGATAGACAGAAAGTAAAAGGAGGCGGGGTGGCATTGCTGGTTAAAGAGGAAATTAACACAATAGTGAGGAAGGACATTAGCTTGGATGATGTGGAATCGGTATGGGTGGAGCTGCGGAATACCAAAGGGCAGAAAACACTAGTGGGAGTTGTGTACAGACCACCAAACAGTAGTAGTGAGGTTGGGGACAGCATCAAACAAGAAATTAGGGATGTGTGCAATAAAGGTACAGCAGTTATCATGGGCAACTTTAATCTATATATAAATTGGGTTAACCAAACTGGTAGCAATGCAGTGGAGGAGGATTTCCTGGAGTGTATTCGGGATGGTTTTCTTGACCAATATTGCAGATGACACTAAGCTGGGTGGCGGTGTGAGCTGTGAGGAGGACACGAAGAGGCTGCAGGATGATTTGGACAGGTTAGGTGAGTGGGCAGATGCATGGCAGATGCAGTATAATGTGAATAAATGTGAGGTTATCCACTTTGGGGGCAAAAACACGAAGGTAGAATATTATCTGAATAGGGGCAGATTTGAAAAGGGGAGGTGCAACGAGACCTGGGTGTCATGGTACATCAGTCATTGAAAGTTGGCATGCAGGTTCAGCAGGCGGTGAAGAACGCAAATGGTATGTTGGCCTTCATAGCTAGGGATTTTGAGTATAGGAGCAGGGACGTCTTACTGCAGTTGTACAGGGCCTTAGTGAGGCCTCACCTGGAATATTGTGTTCAGTTTTGGTCTCCTAATCGGAGGAAGGATGTTCTTGCTATTGAGGGAGTGCAGCGAATGTTCACCAGACTGATTCCCGGGATGGCAGGACTGACATATGAGGAGAGGCTGGATTGACTGGGCCTGTATTCATTGGAGTTTAGAAAGATGAGAGGGTAGCTCATAGAAACGTATAAAATTCTGACAGGACTGGAAAGGTTAGATGCAGCAAGAATGTTCGCGATGTTGGGAAGTCCAGAACCAGGGGTCACAGTCTTAGGATAAGGGGTAGGCCATTTAGGACCGAGATGAGGAGAAACTTCTTCACTCAGAGAGTTGTGAACCTGTGGAATTCCCTGTCGCAGAGAGTTGTTAATGCCAGTTCATTGGATATATTCAAGAGGGAGTTCGATATGGCCCTTACGGCTAAAGGGATCGAGGGGTATGGAGAGAAAGCAGGATAGGGGTACTGAGGGAATGATCAGCCATGATCTTATTGAATGGTGGTGCAGCCTCAAAGGGCCGAATGGCCTACTCCTGCACCAATTTTCTATGTTTCTATGTTTCTATGATCACTTTATCATGTTGTCCTGATCACTTCAGTTGCCGTTCTCATCCTCCTCGGCTACTTGGTCAGTCACCAGCAGTGTGTGGAGAATGCCCGACTGAAGATCAGCTCCCTTGGAAGCTGTTCCCTCGTAAGCCCCTCTTCATTCTTCAAGTGACAGCATTTTCAAGCCGCCTGGTTTCTCTCGTGTCTTGTGGGGAGGAAAGTGAATGGATTCTCCTCGTTCTGGGTTGTCTTTGGGTGTCAACAAGCTGAGTTCTGGAGTGTGCTAAAAGTTCACACAGGACGGGAGCCGGGGATGGAGGGGAAAAACATTTTCCCAGACACATTGTGCCGATACATCCCGATAATTAAATCCACATCCCCTATCACCCCCCCACCCCATCCCCCAACCCTCCACCCTTCAGCCTGTTAATGTTCAGGAGCTGATGTTCCAGCTGAGCATTGCTGGCTCTGTAATACAATTCCCATCCACTGAGTATGGCTCGGCCTAAAGGAAAGGCAAATGAAAGGGTGTGACAGTTAACACAAGATTGAGGACGGTCTCCGTGCGAGCCGGAACGACACAGAAGGGGGAACTCAGGACAACTCACCGAGCGGTTTCAAGTCATGCCGAATGTTGTCTGCAGGACACACTGGATGGAGCAGCAGGTCTTTTCCTGTCCGTCATCAATGTTTCAAGTCACGTTATTTCAACAACTTAAATGTGAGAAGTTTAACATCTGGAAATAAATGTGCAATGGAAATTAACAAACTTACTGTGTGTTTCCTGATGTGTGGGGTTAAATAGCTGGTTAGAGATCAATTAAATACTTTTGTAGAGCAGTCACTGTTGCAATGTAGGAAACACGGCAGCCAATTTGCACACAGCAAGCTCCCACAAACAGCAATGTGATAATGACCAGATAATGAGGGTGCAGAATTCCTAAAATGCATTCCAGATAACTTTTTTTAGCCAGTATGCAGCCAGTGTGGGGAGGGGTTAAACTAATATGGCAGGGGGATGGGAACCTGTGCAGGGAGACAGAGGGAAGTAGAATGGGGGCAGAAGTAAAAGATAGAGAGAAGAAAAGTAAAAGTGGAGGGCAGAGAAACCCAAGGCAAAAATCAAAAAGGGCCACATTACAGCAAAGTTCTAAAGGGGCAAAGTGTGTTAAAAAGACAAGCCTGAAGGCTCTGTGCCTAAATGCGAGGAGTATTCCGAATAAGGTGGATGAATTAACTGAGCAGATAGCAGTTGACGGGTATGATGTAATTGGCATCACGGAGACATGGCTCCAGGGTGACCAAGGCTGGGAACTCAACATCCAGGGCTATTCAACATTCAGGAAGGATAGACAGAAAGTAAAAGGAGGTGGGGTAGCGTTGCTGGTTAAAGAGGAAATTAACACAGTAGTAAGGAAGGACATTACCTTGGATGATGTGGAATCGGTATGGGTGGAGCTACGGAATACCAAAGGGCAGAAAACGCTAGTGGGAGTTGTGTACAGACCACCAACAGTAGTAGTGAGGTTGGGGACAGCATCAAACAAGAAATTAGGGATGTGTGCAATAAAGGTACAGCAGTTATCATGGGCAACTTTAATCTATATATAGATTGGGTTAACCAAACTGGTAGCAATGCGGTGGAGGAGGATTTCCTGGAGTGTATTCGGGATGGTTTTCTTGACCAATATTGCAGATGACACTAAGCTGGGTGGCGGTGTGAGCTGTGAGGAGGACACGAAGAGGCTGCAGGATGATTTGGACAGGTTCGGTGAGTGGGCAGATGCATGGCAGATGCAGTATAATGTGAATAAATGTGGGATGGTTCAGTATGGGCCAGTCGTGGCCGAAGGACCCTCCCATGCACCGCACCGACTGATACGTCCTTACGACACAGTATAAATACACACCAGGCCCATGCTTGAGAGAAGGTCAGTCTGTGACCTGTCCTTTATTACCCAGCACTCAAGTGATGAAGGTGGGTGGAGCTTCCCCTTTTATACCTCTGGTCCAGGTTAGGAGTGTCTCCCACCTAGTGGTCAGTGTTCTCACGGTGTACAACTTAGGTCAGTTTATACATGAGTTACAATGCTGGTTGAATACATGACATCACCTCCCCCCCAAAGTCTTATTGGGTCACAGGTTAAGTCTCTCTGGTGGTTTACGCTCCCTTGTAGAGCGCCTGAGTTGGGGCTCCGGTTGTTGGGCGCTGGCCTGAGTGTCTGCTGTTTGCGGTGCCTCAGGCCTGTCCGGACTGCCCACAGTGACTGGGCTCTCCTCCCTTTGGTTCCGGTGTTCGGTCACCTGTGGTGGAGTGAACTCTATATCGTGTTCTTCCTCTGCTTCTTCTATGGGGTTGCTGAACCTCCTTTTTGTTTGATCCACATGTTTGCGGCAGATTTGTCTACTGGTAAGTTTAACTACCAGAATCCTATTTCCCTCTTTGGCAACCACAGTGCCTGCGAGCCATTTGGGCCCTGCAGCGTAGTTGAGGTCAAAAACAGGGTAATTTACATCAATACATCGCGCCCTCGCATTCCTGTCATGGTAGTGATATTGTGACTGGCGCCTGCTCTCGACAATTTCTTTCATGGTGGGGTGTATGAGGGATAATCGGGTTTTGAACATCCTTTTCATTAGTAGCTCTGCGGGTGGAACCCCTGTGAGCGAGTGTGGTCGGGATCTATTGGCCAACAGGAGGCGTGATAAGCGGGTTTGTAGGGAACCCCCTTGGATTCTGAGCATCCCCTGTTTGATTATCTGCACTGCTCGTTCTGCCTGGCCGTTTGAGGCCGGCTTGAACGGTGCCATTCTAACATGGTTAATTCCATTGCCTGCCATGAAGTCCTGGAATTCAGTGCTTGTGAAGCACGGGCCATTGTCGCTGACCAAGATGTCCGGTAGACCGTGGGCGGCGAACATTGCCCGTAGACTTTCTACCGTGGCAGAGGATGTGCTTGAATTTAAAATGTCACACTCGATCCATTTGAAGCAGGCGTCTACTACAACCAAAAACATTTTCCCCATGAAAGGACCTGCGTAGTCCACATGGATGCGTGACCATAGCTTGGCGGGCCATGGCCAGGGGCTAAGGGGGGCTTCCCTGGGCGCATTGCCCAGCTGGGCACACGTGTTGCACCTGCGAACACAAAGTTCCAGATCTGCGTCTATCCCTGGCCACCAAACGTGTGACCTGGCAATTGCCTTCATTATGACAATGCCCGGGTGCTCATTGTGGAGTTCTCTGATGAACACCTCTCTGCCCATCTGGGGCATGACTACGCAGTTTCCCCACAGTAGGCAATCGGCCTGAATCGAGAGTTCATCCTTGCGCCTGTGAAATGGTTTAAATTTCTCAGGGCATGCCCTGTACGTGGCTGCCCAGTCCCCATTCAGGACAGATTTCTTGACTAGAGACAATAGCGGGTCTTTATTTGTCCAGACTTTAATCTGACAGGCTGTCACGGGTGAGCCTTCGCTTCCGAAAGCTTCAACAGCCATGACCATCTCAGCACCATGCTCGGTAGCCCCCTCAGTGGTGGCTAGTGGGAACCTGCTGAGTGTATCGGCACAGTTTTCGGTGCTCGGTCTGTGCCGAATTGTGTAGTCATAGGCAGCTAACGTGAGTGTCCACCTCTGTATGCGGGCCGATGCGTTTGCATTTATGGCCTTGTTGTTGGCCAAAAGGGACGTTAGGGGTTTGTGATCTGTCTCCAGCTCAAATTTCTTGCCAAACAGGTACTGGTGCATTTTCGTTACTGCATATACACATGCGAGCGCCTCCTTTTCTACCATCCCGTAGCCCATTTCTGCCTGGGACAGACTCCTGGAGGCATAAGCTACCGGCTGTAACTGACCCTTGACATTGACATGCTGCAACACACACCCGACACCATAGGACGACGCATCGCACGTTAACACAAGTTTCTTACATGGGTCATATAGCGTTAACAGATTGTTGGAACATAACAAATTGCGTGCTCTATTAAAAGCCCTTTCCTGGCTGTCCCCCCAGACCCATTCGCGACCTTTGCGTAGGAGCACATGTAGCGGCTCTAGAAGCGTGCTCAATTTGGGAAGAAAGTTTCCAAAATAGTTCAGGAGCCCCAGGAACGAACGCAGCTCCGTCGTGTTACGGGGTCTGGGTGCTCTCTGGATCGCTTCTGTCTTGGATGCAGTAGGGCTGATCCAGTCTGCTGCTACCCTCATCCCCAGGAATTCTACCTCTGGAGCTAGGAAGACGCACTTCACCTTTTTCAGTCGCAGACCTACCCGGTCCAGTCTGCGTAGCACCTCCTCCAGGTTGTGGAGGTGTTCTTCAGTATCGTAACCCGTGATGAGGATGTCGTCCTGAAAAACCACCGTCCCTGGAATCGACTTGAGGCAGCTTTCCATATTTCGTTGGAAGATCGCAGCGGCCGAGCGAACCCCGAACGGACATCTGTTGTACTCAAACAACCCCTTGTGTGTCGTGATGGTGGTCAGCTTATTCGACTCACTCGCCAGCTCCTGGGTCATATAAGCTGAGGTCAGGTCCAATTTTGAAAAAAGTTTGCCACCGGGTAGCGTCGCAAAGAGGTCCTCCGCTCTCGGTAGCGGGTACTGGTCTTGGAGTGACACCCGATTGATGGTGGCCTTGTAATCACCACATATCCTGACCGACCCATCCGCCTTGAGCACCGGCACAATCGGGCTCGCCCAGTCACTGAATTCGAATGGCGAGATGATGCCTTCCCTCAACAGGCGGTCCAATTGGCCTTCTATCTTTTCCCGCATCACGTACGGCACCGCTCTGGCCTTGTGGTGTACTGGCCTGGTGTCCGGGTTTATGTGAATCACTACCTTGGCCGCCATGAAAGTGCCGATGCCGGGTTGAAATAATGAGTCAAATTTGTCCAGGATCTGTGAGCATGATACTCGCTCCACAGAGGCAATTGCATTGACATCGCCCCATTTCCAGTTCATGACAGCAAGCCAACTCCTCCCCAGTAGTGCGGGACCGTCCCCCGGGACAATCCAGAGTGGCAACCTGTTCTCCGAATCTTTGTGAGTCACGACTACCGTGGTGCTGCCTAGCACCGGAATGATCTGCTTTGTGTCAGTCCGTAGCTGTGCTTCAATCGGCGATAATTTTGGCCTCCTGGCCTTGGATGCCCACAACTTGTCGAACTGTTTGATACCCATCAGGGACTGGCTGGCCCCCGTGTCTAACTCCATTGGTACTGGGATGCCATTGAGGAGCACTTTCATCATTATCGGTGGCGTCCTGGTGTATGAACTGTATACGTGCTCCACATGAACTCGCTGAACTTCAGCTTCCAGCGATTTCCCCCAGTGTCCATTTCTGCAATTTCTGCAGGTATTTTGCTCATCTCTGCAAACTCCGGTAGAGTGTGTGCCTCCACACCTCCAACATGAGCTACTGTTTGAAACAAAAGGTCCCTTGCCAATCGATCGTCCCTGACTGCCCCTGTTATTGTCCTTGAGAGCACCATTAACAGGTGTTGATGACCCCATTACTGGCCGCATTGTCCCTTGCAATGGCGTGAATCGCTGTTCAGCTTGCCATTGTCTCTGTCGAGCTCCCCCTCTGGGTTCGACTACATGTTGGGACATGCCTGACTGCCCTTGTCTGCCTGGAGAACTGTGTGCTGCTTTAACAATGTTGAATCTCTGTCCCAACCACTCCTTAACACAGTACCTCTCGTCTGTTCTACTAGTGGCCATGCTCGCGTGGTTTAAATCCCAGTTTCTCGTCACCATTGATAGGTCCTTACTACACAGTATAAATGCACACGAGGCCCATGCTTGAGAGAAGGTCAGTCTGTGACCTGTCCTTTATTCCTTCGCACTCAAGTGATGAAGGTGGGTGGAGCTTCCCCTTTTACCTGAAGGTCCAGGTTAGGGGTGTTTCCCACCTAGTGGTCATTGTTCTCACGGTGTACAATTTAGGTCAGATTGTACATGGGTTACAATGCTGGTTGAATACATGACACCCACTGTCCCAGCAATGCTGGTTGTTGGGGACTCACAGGCATTGCTGAGAGTGGGAATGAGGGAGAAATTCACTCGCCGTATTTCCGGGATTTGAATTCTATGATAATATGCCCACCTGGTTGTGAGGCTGCCCCTGAAAGTAGCAGGGCTTCCACGGGGCTGAACCCCAGCCAGATCCGGGGTCTGTGCCCCCAAACATGCAATCACCCCACCCCCCACCCACATCCCCACCCCCACTAACCCAATCAGCTCCCTCACTGCCAGTTTGCCGCTCCATTTCATTCCTAGGCACCAGGAATGAAATGTCACTGTGATTAAAAGATTATTTTTAACGATTGTAAAATCAGTCTTTTTTAGAAGTTCTGCATGGAGCAATCATTACCTGTGATACTTCTCCAGGGGGCCAACTCAACCAAGCAATATAAACTATTGAGATCGGCCAGCTGGATAACTATCCCGACAAGGGTATCACATGGCTCCATTGGTCTGCTACTCGGAGGTATTTTACAACCAGTGTTAAAACCTCTCTCATGCTATGGCCGCTCATCATCTTGACTCCTTCTGGAGCATGGAGCAAAGAGGAGAAATAGAGCGAGTCCAACCCTCAACTCTTTTTCTTTTTTAAAAGGCCAAGCTCAGGGCAATGACAGTGTCATGACATACTGTGGATCGCAGTTCTTCATCAGACAAAGCATAGCTTCTGAACATCAGTGTGGCTCAATGTAACCTCAGGTGCCAGTTGTGAAATGATAATGTTCCACCATCCTGTCACTCCTAGTTTCCACGCGGTTAACCCAAGTGTTGCTTCAAAAAAGCAGAACATGCATGGAATGAGTCCAGACATCTTTACGAGAGAGGGAAGCGTATCGGCTGGGGTTTAGGGTCCTACACGACTTTGCTCCTCCCAAAGTTGATTGTTCGGGCCAGATGTATGGGTGGAATTTAATTGTGACAATAATGGACAATAATCTGTGGTTGGAAATGATCCCCAGTTGGTCCATGTGTTCAAAGAACATGTGGCTATTGCCACGTACTCTCTGCTCGGGAGACGATGTAGCTGAGAACAGGAAGTTCCTGCTGCTGGCACTTCCTGTGGTGACACAAGTCCTTCTGCAGCCACATGACAGACAAAACATTCAAAATGGCTCAAAACATACCACAGTTTTGGGTGTCTATTCCCAACTGAGAAAACAATAAGGAGTTTCCCATCCACTCTTACTTCATCGCATCTTATAAACAGGAGAGCATTATGTTCAAGGTCTAATCCTCGAAAGCCCAACTGTGGAGAAATTACACACAACAAACAAAACAGAACCACAAACAAAACTGAACTAAATAATCTCTGGTTTCCGACCAGATCAGGAACATGAAGAGACAAACTCCGATGGGATGAGGTCACACTACATGATATTAGTATACGGATACATTAACACGTTAATATACTAATGTCACCAGGCGCAGTTTGCCCCATGAGAATAACAATCAAGCTTTGCGGCCGTATTGATGTCAGACAGTAGCACAGTTGTACTTACAAAGAACATTGAGAGCGTTCTCCGAGCATGCAGGCGTCGCTGGAAGGGAATGGGCACAAAGACAATAAGTGGAGCAAAAAGCACAAAGATGCACAGAAACTCAGCGGGACAGTTACCTTCAACACTCAGATAGTCTGAACATCAGAATTACACATCGCAGTATTAACTGGTCAGCAAGACAAGTAACTTCACACCATTTCCTGTTGCTTTCTAGGGATGAGACAGGAGCACGTCAGCAGAGTGCAATAAATGGGATGAGGGAAATTCTCCAGTGGGTGGTTGCATAGGGGGGAAATTGCGTAGCGCCCCGTTTGGGGCAGTAACAGCCGCAAAGCGGGATTTCCAGGCCCGGAGGTCCCTCCCCGCTCGGGATATTGGTGTTACCGCCCCCGAGAGCAAGTGGAGCGCAATATAACGCACTCCACTTGCTGTGGGTCGCGAGCGGGACGGAAGGAATCCGAGAGGGGCACAGCGCTACGCGATGGGACACGTAGCACTGCCACGTAGAAAGGGCCCTCCCCTCATTAAAGGGGGGGCTAATGGGAGGTGCAAACAACCCCAATTTCGGAGATAAGGAAATCAGGAAACAATTTTTCCAATCAAAGGGTGGTTGAAATCTGGAATTCTATGCCCCAAAAGGCTGTGGATGCTGGGTCAATCAACGCTTTCAAGGCTGGGATTGATAGTTTTTTGTTAGGTAAGGGCATCGAGTGATATGGAGCTAAGGCGGATAAATGGACTGGAAGTACAGGTCAGTCATGATCTAATCGAATGGCAGAGCAGCCTCGAGGGGATGAATGGACGCATCATTTTCTTATATTCCTACTGCATGTTTTTTGAATGGATTTACCCATCCTGCTAGCTCATTGGTGTTGAGTATGTTAAATCAGGTCTGACTTTCACTTTACAAAGGAGAAGAGGTAATAAAGATAATGGAACACAGCCCCACTCATTGAAGAGCTTGTTGGGGGCAGGGGGAGGGGGAAGAGGAAGAGGCAGGCTTTAATTTTCAGAACTGAAGTAGTAACAACATTGTGGGCTTTCAAGCAAATTGAGGCCAAAGAGGTGTTTCCTTACAAAAGCAAACATAGAAACATAGAAAATAGTTGCAGGAGTGGGCCATTCGGCCCTTCGAGCCTGTACCACCATTCAATAAGATCATGGCTGATCATTCCCTCAGTACTCCTTTCCTGCTTTCTCTCCATACCCCTTGATCCCTTTAGCTGTAAGGGCCATATCTAACTCCCTCTTGAATTTATCCAATGAACTGGCAATGAGATATTTTTAAAATGGCGGCTCCTCGTCAGGGAATTGAACCGCAGTCTCGCGCATGACAGGCGGGGCGACTCACCACTATACTAACGAGGAATTGACAAAAGTGCTCCCTTAAAGTTGACTATTGGACCGTAGCCTAAATTTTCCAAGTATGGGCTCAGGTCAAACGAGACTCTTCACTACCAGCGCAATACTTGGAAGTTCATGCCCCATCTCACCATCCTTCCCATGTGCATTAACAATGCTCCATGTTTCAGCTGTAGAATGCCTGGAATCCACCAGCAACAGAATAAACACTTCAATAATGCTCTCGCCACTGACGATGCCCTCGTCCACCAGTTATGACCGCTGCCACTGGAAAATTCCACTTAATATTTCAAACCATCTAATGGCTGTGCCCACAGAAAGTCAGGACAAAGCGAGTTTCCCCTCAGTGCATTGGTGATGCTGTGGGTGTCGGAATGGGGATCTGCAACGTCTGGACCTCATGAAGCGCCAGCTAGTGGTAGAGGTGTGTAACTACAGGCATGACTGTGTGTCACAGAAACATAGAAACACAGAAAATAGGTGCAGGAGTAGGCTATTCGGCCCTTCGAGTCTGCACCACCATTCAATAAGATCATGGCTGATCATTCCCTCAGTACCCCTATCCTGCTTTCTCTCCATACCCTTTGATCCCTTTAGCCGTAATGGCCATATTAACTCCCTCCTGAATATATCCAGTAAACTGGCATCAACAGCTCTCTGCGGTAAGGAATTCCACAGGTTAACAACTCACTGAGTGAAGAAGTTTCTCCTCATCTTGGTCCTAAATGGCCTACCCCTTATCCTTAGACTATGTTCCCTGGTTCTGGACTTCCCCAACATCGGGAACATTCTTCCCGCATCTAACCTGTCCAGTCCCATCAGAATTGTATATATTTCTATAGATCCCTTTTCATCCTACTAAACTCCAGTGAATGCAGGCCCAGTCAATCCAGTCTCTCCTCATATGTGATGCTCAAATAAGGAGTGAACAATAAAGCACATTTATTATAAATAGGGGAAACAGCACAAACACGACTGCACAGATAGAGCTATTTGCACAATGCATCTCAATTCATTCTTTAACTTCAGCCACAGAGATAAAAAAAGGTTATCACCCAGGTAGTGATTCACTGCAGAGGACATATTTTAAATCTATAGAACATGAATCTTTCACTTTCAGGAGTGACAAGTCTTTGGTATCCTTACCCTGAACCAGGAGATACATGATAAAGGCCGGCGCTAGGTACCATTTAAAGATCATTGGCAAAAGAAACTGGGGCGGAGATGAGCAGAGTATTTTTTTTACGATGCAAATTGTAAATGATGATCGGAATGCATTGCCTAAAAGGGCGGGAGAAGGAGATTCAATGATAACTTTCACAAGGGAATTGACATACACTTGAAAGGGGAACATTCACAGGGTTCTGGGGAAAGAGAAGGGGAGTGCGACAGATTGGACTGTTCTTTCAGAGAGACGGCACAGGCACGATGGGCCGAATGGTCTCCTTCTGTGCTCAAGGATTCGAACACAAATGCAGACATGTTTAGCCAAAATAATAGACCCGGTGTTCCAAAACTAAAACTGAACAATAAGATCTTTGGAATCACGCCCATCAAGTGTGGTAATCCTGCGGCCACAAAGTAAGAATTGTGATACAAGTATCGGCCCAGTGGCATTGGGTGATAATGGGGGAGTTGGCTCACTGCTCAGACAAAGACAAACCCTCAGGTGATGTCAGTAAGGGAGGGATTGAGGCCTTTCACACTGGAGCAACTGAAGTAAGAGGTTCCAGGACAATCGAGCCAACCTGAGACAATGGCATGGGTCTAGGAGGACACTGATGGTGGAAACCTTGGAAATAATAACATTTTAAACAATGGAAAAACTAGATGAGGGAGGAGAGGATACTATTATCCTGTGACCCTAAAACAGCAACAAACCTTGGGGAGTAATGCATTATAGAAGGTCGATTTTCACAGCTAATCGGTAGCTCGAAATGATCAGCTCACCAACATCTTCTCAGAAAGCAATATCAATTCACATGAAATAATCAAATTCAATAAATGTTCTGGTAATTGCAAACTATTGAGTAAAATGACAAACTAGAGCAATATTCATCGACATTCAAACAGCTTCCTGAACACAGGGCTTCCACTCAGAACCCTCAGTGATCCCCAGTGAGTGGACTGCACCTTACCAAACTCCTTGAGGGTCCAGAGGAGATTTACGAGGATGTTGCTGGACTGGAGAATTTTAGCTATGAGGAAAGATTGGGGTTGTTTTCTTTGGTGCAGAGGAGGCTAAAGAGAGTCCCAGTTGAGGTGAATTAAATGATGATGGTCCTCGATAGAGTGGATAGGAAGGAGCTATTTCCACTGGCAGAGGGGTCAATAACCAGGGGGCATAGATTTAAAGTAAGTGGTAGAAGGATTAGAGGGGGTTTGAGGAGGTTTTTTACCCAAAATGTGGTGGGGGTTTGGAACATATTGCCTGAAAGGAGGGTGGAGCATTGAAACAGTACCTGGATGTGAACTTGAAGTGTGGTAACCTACAAGGCTAGGGACCAAAAGTTGGAAAGTGAGATTAGGCTGGATAGCTTTATGTCGCCCGTGGTGGCAACAAAAAAGTACAATTAGTGTACTCAGGAAGAATCATTTTCTCCGGTGATACTCTTTTCAGCCTTAGCGGTTTTTGGGCGACAATCGGATGCTGTGGGCTTTGGGGAAATTCTAGCCCTCACAGTTTAAATGTGCGGCTGAAAGAGTGGTGCGAGAGGTAGGAGTTTCACTTCATGGGGCACTCACACCAGTACTGGGGAAAGAGGGAGCTGTTCTATTGGGACAGGCTCCATTTAAACTGGGCTGGGACCAGTGTCCTGGCAAATCGTATAACAAGGGCGGTAGATAGGGATTTAAACTAATGATGGAGAGGGTGGGAGAATTCAGCACAGGGTAAAGTCAAACACAGTAAGAGAAATGTCAAGGTTGTAAAGCAGAGCAACGATTTGACTAAAATATGCAGACTGGGTCAGGGCGGGACAGAGATCTTAACAAACTTAATGAAGCAATAAAGACTAAGGTGACTTCATGGAAGATAGAAACACAGTTAAAGCTAAAGGCGCTATATCTGAATGTGTGAATGACGAGGTCGTCTCCTGCATGGCACCGTGAACTCCTCCTGCTCCTTCTCCTCCTCCTGAGTGATAACACTCAGCTTTACCTCACCACCACTTCTCTCACTCCCTCCACAGTCTCTAAATTGTCAGACTGCTTGTCCCACATCCAGTTCTGGATGACCAGAACTTTTCTCACATCGAATATTGGGAAGACCCAAGGCATTGTTTTCAGTCCCTGCCACAAACTCTGTTCCCTGGCCATTGACTCCATCCCTCTCCCTATCATCTGTCTGAGGCTGAACCAGACTGTTCACAACCTTGGTCTCATATTTGATCCTGAAATGAGCTTTCAACCACATATCCGCAGCATAACTAACACCGTTTATTTCCACCTCAGTAACATCGCCCGTCTCCATCCTTGCCTCAGCTCATCCGTTGCTAAAGCCCACATCCGTGCCTTTGTTACCTCTAGACTTTACTATTCCAGTGCACTCCTGGCTGGCCTCCCACATTCTACCCTACGTAAACTAGAGGTGATCAAAAACTCGGCTGTCTGTGTCCTAACTCGCACCAAGTCTTTGACCAAGGTCCTGCACTAATTTCTATTTACGCGGCTCAATCCCAAATTTGTATTGCATAATACTCCAGTGAAGCGCCTTGGGACATTTCACTACTTTAAAGGCGCTATATAAATACAAGCTGTTGTTGTTGTTGCTGCTCCCCTTCCTCAGTTGCTATGACTACATCGTCGGGCAATGCTGCGCCCTCATGACTGCCATATTGTGAAGTTCACAGCAGATGACGACAAATATTTCGAAGTCATTGGACGACTGCCATTGGACTCAATGTTCCCGGGTCATTTGCGCCGTTTTTTGGTGCGCGCTGTTTTTTCTGGGGTATTTATTTTTTTCAAACTTTCCCCTGTGATCTGCGCCAGCGTAACTGACTAAGTTACCATTTTTCTCGACAAGTTTTTTTTGACGTTCCCTCATGTCTGCAGTTTTTTTCAATTGTTCGCAGTTTAACCAACATTTTTTTCTCTTAGGTCAGCGTATCTGGCCACTCCCAAAAAACCTTCTGGGGAGTTAAGAAAACCAGCGCACATTCCCAAATCTGGGCTGAAAGGTGCCATTGTTTATAAATTGAAGATTTTGGAGGGAGTCAAGAACACTGTCAAAATCAATAATGAAGGTCAACTTTTTTTTACCTGTCAGACAGAAAATTTGTAGAGTATATTCCTGTCCATAACTTTGAACAAGTATTATTCCATGACAGTGCTTTCTCATTAACAGCACCACAATGCATATTAGAGCAGCAAGACACGACCATGGAATGAGATTGTGACCATGATGTGCCACAAACCAAATAACCCATCTTTGTCCAGGTTTCAGAAGGAGGTGGGAAAAGTGTGGATGAGCATTCCCCAGGGAGCATGAAAAGATACAGCGGCTACAACTCATCTCATGCACCTCCCTGTGGCAGGTTGGAAGGCTCCTTTGGGAGGGTCCTGGAAATAGGCTAACTTTACGCACTATCTCAGGTAGGACATTGTGCACAAGATGGGATACCAAAAGAAAAATATTTCCAAACATTTAAGGGGTGATTTGACTGTACTTAGCATCGAAATACATAGAACATAAGAAATAGGTCCAGGAGTCGGCCATTTGGCCCCTTGAGCCTGCTCCACCATTCAATAAGATCATGGCTGATCTAATCTTAGCCCACTGCCCATAACCCTTGACTCCCTCATCGTTAAAAATCTGTCTATCTCCACCTTAAATACATTCAATGACCCAATGATCCAGCCTCCACAGCTCTCTGGGGTAGAGAATTCCACAGATTTACAGCCCTCTGAGAGAAGGAATTCCTCCTCATCTCTGTTTTAAAAGGGTGACCTCTTATTCTGAAACTATGCCCCCTCGTTGTAGATTCCCCCATGAGCAGAATCATCTTAACTGCATCTACCCTGTCAAGACCCCTCAGAATCTTATATGTTTCAATAGGATCACCTCTCATTCTTCTAAACTCCAATGAGTACAGGCCCAACCTGCTCAACCTTTCTTCATAAATTATGAAATATCCCCTTAAATGTTTGGCACTGTTTAACTACCGTCTTACCCTTTAATCTATTTTCCAAATAAACTTTAGACAACTTTGCCTCTATACCTTTATAATTGCCTTTATTTAAGTTCAGGATACTAGGTTGAGACAGAGCTTTCTCACCCTCAATCTGAAATTGAAATTCTACCATGCTGTGATCACTCTTCCCAAGAGGATCCTTTACTATGAGATCATTAATTAATCCAGTCTCATGACACATTACCAGAAATAGCAGCTGAGAAATGGGCACCATGCACAGGAACAATGGATGCAAATCCTGTGCTACTGTTTTGTACCTGAATAGCACTGCATCTGAATTTCCTGAAATAAAAGCAGAAAATGCTGGAAATACTCAGCAGGTCAGGCAGCATCTGTGGAGAGAGAAACAGTGTTAACATTTCAGGTCGATAACCCTTCGTCAGAACCAGAAAAAGTTAGAGATGTAACAGGTTTTTAAACAAGTGTAGGCAATTTTTTGTATGGATTTTCAGAGAGTTGGCCCTGAAGGGTGCTGACCGATATAAGTTGCATGCAACTGAGTGTGGGAGCCCTGTGTGCTCAGATTCCCGACTCTATTGCTGGGTGCAATTCAACGTTACAGCAAGACAAGAAACCTGGAGCTGCAGCTTCCAGAGCTATAAAGTTAAAATTATCAATGTAAATGGCAAACAAATGATTTCTGCTCCCTTCCCAGTCTGATTTCACATGGATCTGGGACAACATGTCAGCTGGACAGCCTTTTCTATCATTCCCCAAACAATCATTCTCCGACTAATCATTCCCATCCAATTATTCCTGTGGAAAATTTCTGCCACTTCCAGGATTTCGATCCAGAAGTGACATTGGTCAAATGTGGGTCACATTCAAATAAATGCCAGGGACAGAGTGACATCATGTGTCACATTTTCCATCATTCCCCACCATAGCAACACTGGATGGAAAAGAAAACCGCGATGTTACTGGCATCTATCTTAATACAGTGGGCAGGTGGGCATTACAGATTTACAAGGTTCCTTACAGGAGTGGAATGGACCCGAATGAGATTTAGTAAGATGGGTCGTCCTCTTCAACTCCTATACATTGCTTTGAGTTGTATATTCTGACTTTTGTGAACACTTCTGATTTTGAACTCTGAGTAACATGGAGTGCAATAGGAAACAAAAGGTGATCGCAATTAAAGGAGCAGCAAATGACAAGAGCTTTCTGTGGAGGATACAAAGAGAAAAACCTGAGACACTTACTGTTAATCTTCAGATAATATGGAATTAAAACTTTGGGTATGTTTTGATATCCAGTTCCCTCTGCCTCTGTCAGCTTTCTGAATAATCAGTCTCAATGATTTCTCTTCCCCATTCCATCCATTCAATGTTTTCTCTCCAACAGTTTTGCCATCACTACTGATCCAAACCAGTCTCATTGATTCAGTGACATCAGAGACCGAGCAGGTCAGGGTAACGGTGTCTCCCTCAGTCACTGCCTCAGATGGTTCAGCTGTGTCTGTGGAAAGAGCAAAACCATTTCGATTTTAAACAATGACTTTATCATTGAAAACAACGGCAACATTCTGTCTCCTGCCGTTAACTGTGATTAGTTTAATGGTCACAAATGTATTTGATCCCCAAGAACATGTGTAAACTCCTGCATCGTCAAACAGTACAGGGGCAATCCTCACACTGAACTTATCGCTATTAAAATTTCCCACTGTGGGCAACAGTCGATTCCCAAAGTAGGTCCTGTTTATATCGATAGGCTTAGATCTGAAAGTAGAAGCTATTTCTTTCTCTTGATTCTGAAATTGACGTGACCCCCAAGTCCATTTAGTTTCAGTGAGCTCAGAAAGAGCTTCACAAATCAGGTCCAGTTCACTGTGATCTGTGTCTGACCGATAAAGTGTGTATATCTTATTGAATAAATCTGCAATTTTTTTTGAATGTATCCCAGTCCCTGATGAGTTGTTGTACGATCCACACCTTCACATGGTTATCCAATTTATTTGCTCCCCGAAGGCAATAGTTTTGCGCCCATTTGGGCTTTTCCAAACTATTTTCTTCCCCTGTGGATCAATCAATGCTCCTAATTGTTCGAGGAGATGCTGGAATCAATTATTAAAGATGTAATCGCAGCACATTTGGAATGCAGTGACAGGATCGGTCCAAGTCAGCATGGATTTATGAAAGGGAAATCCTGCTTGACATAGAAACATAGAAAATAGGTGCAGGAGTAGGCCATTCGGCCCGTCTAGCCTGCACCACCATTCAATGAGTTCGTGGCTGAACATGCAACTTCAGTACCCCATTCCTGCTTTCTCACCATACCCCTTGATCCCCCAAGTAGTAAGGACTTCATCTAACTCCTTTTTGAATATATTTAGTGAATTGGCCTCAACAACTTTCTGTGGTCGAGAATTCCACAGGTTCACCACTCTCTGGGTGAAGAAGTTTCTCCTCATCTCGGTCCTAAATGGCTTACCCCTTATCCTTAGACGTGACCCCTGGTTCTGGACTTCCCCAACATTGGGAACATTCTTCCTGCATCTAACCTGTCTAAACCCGTCAGAATTTTAAACATTTCTATGAGATCCCCTCTCATTCTTCTGAACTCCAGTGAATACAAGCCCAGTTGATCCACTCTTTCTTGATGTTAGTTCCACCATCCCGGGAATCAGTCTGGTGAACCTTCGCTGCACTCCCTCAATAGCAAGAATGTCCTTCCTCAAGTTAGGAGACCAAAACTGTAGACACGACTCCAGGTGTGGCCTCACCAAGGCCCTGTACACCTGTAGTAACATCTCCCTGCTCCTGTACTCAAATCCCCTCACTATGAAGAGTGCGGAGTGCAACAGCATAGAGTGGCATTTGTGAGTTTGGTAAGTGGGTGAGTTTTAAGGGTTATTCTCTTTAAACCATTTGGAGGCTGGAGTAAATTGTTAGTGCCAATTGCCAGCAGCTTCTATGTAAGTAGCAGTTTAATTTAAAGGGGAAAAGCTAAATAGTTGGGAATCTTTCAGGTTTCGACAGAGAAAAACAAGGTAACTCTCCAGTAGGAGGCAATTAGCAGCTCGTTAAAACCTGTTCTGTAAACGACTGACCAGTAGTGAGTCATCTGACGTCGATACAGTTTTAAAAGAGGCAGCTCGTGCAGAGCACGGAGTGCAGCCGCATAGAGTGGCATTTGTGAGTTTAGTAAGTGGTTGAGTTCGGGCAAGTGGGAGTGGCAGGTGCTGTTTTGCCTTGTTTTTCCTACCAGTGCTGACACTAGAGCAGCTGATAAGGAGTGCGAGAGTAGGAGACGGAGGCCCAGAGACCAGCCCAACCAGCTGCAGACAAAGATAGAGGGGTGCGAAATCGAGAGGTGATGTCACAGCCAAGCTGGTAAGTGGTTGGCTGTTCGACTGGTAAGTATAACTCTCTTTTACACTGACTTTTAGATTGGTTTCATTAACAGCGAACTACTAAGTAGCTGTTTGGTGTTTAAGTAAATTTTAGTAAGTAAATTAATTTAAGGGTTAAGTCATGGCAAGAGAGCTCAGGCCCGTGTCATGCTCCTCTTGTGCTATGTGGGAAGTCAGGGACACTTGTGTGCGGGAAGTGTGTCCAGCTGCAGCTCCTGACAGACCGCATGACGGCACTGGACTGCAGGTGGACTCACTCTGGAGCATGTGCCATGCTGAGAATGTTGTGGATAGCACATTTAGTGAGTTGGTCACACCGCAGGTAAGGATTAGGACAGATAGTGAATGGGTGACCAAGAGACAAGGCAAGAGAAGGAAGGTCCCCTGCGATCATCTTCCTCCAAAACAGATATACTGTTTTGGATACTGTTGGGGGCGATGACTTACCAGGGGAAGACACCAGCAGCCAGGTTCATGGCACCATGGGTGGCTCTGCTGCACAGAAGGGCGGGAAAAAGAGTGGGAGAGCTATAGTGATAGGGGACTCTATTGTAAGGGGAATAGATAGGAGTTTCTGCGGCCGCAACCGAGACTCCAGGATGGTATGTTGCCTCCTTGGTGCAAGGGTCAAGGATGTCTCGGAGCGGCTGCAGAGCATTCTGGCGAGGGAGGGTGAACAGCCAGTTGTCGTGGTACATGTAGGTACCAACGATATAGGTAAGAAGCGGGAAGAGGTCCTACAAGCTGAATTTAGGGAGCTAGGAGTTATATTAAAAAGTAGGACCTCAAAGGTAGTAATCTCTGGATTGCTACCAGCGTCACGTGCTAATCAGAGTAGAGGGAGCAGGATAGTTAGAATAAATACGTGGCTTGAGCAGTGGTGCAAGAGGGAGGGATTCAAATTCCTGGAACATTGGAACCAGTTCTGGGGGAAGTGGGACCTGTACAAAAGGGACGGTCTGCACTTGGGCAGGACTGGAACTGATGTCCTAGGGGTAACATTTGCTAATGCAGTTCAGGAGTGTTTAAACTAATATGGCAGGGGGATTGGAACCTATGCAGCGAGACAGGGCGAAGTAATATGGAGTCAGAAACAGATGGTAGAAAGGTAAAAAGCAATAGTGGAAGGCCGAGTAAACAAAGGCAAGAAACAAAAAGGGCCACACTACATCATAATTCTAAAAGGACAAAGGGTGTTAAAAAAAAACAAGCCTGAAAGCTTTGTGTCTTAATGCAAGGAGTATCCATAATAAGGTGGATGAATTAACTGTACAAATTGATGTGAACAAATATGATGTGATTGGGATTACAGAGACGTGGCTCCAGGATGATCAGGGCTGGGACCTCAACATCCAGGGGTACTCAACATTCAGGAAGGATAGAATAAAAGGCAAAGGAGGTGGGGTAGCATTGCTGGTTAAAGAGGAGATTAATGCAATAGTTCGGAAGGACATTAGCTTGAATGATGTGGAATCGATATGGGTAGAGCTGCAGAACACCAAAGGGCAAAAAACGTTAGTGGGAGTTGTGTACAGACCTCCAAACAGTAGTAGTGATGTTGGGGAGGGCATCAAACAGGAAATTAGGGGTGCATGCAATAAAGGTGCAGCAGTTATAATGGTTGACTTCAATATGCACATAGATTGGGCTAACCAAACTGGAAGCAATACGGTGGAGGAGGATTTCCTGGAGTGCATAAGGGATGGTTTTCTAGACCAATATGTCGAGGAACCAACTAGGGGGGAGGCCATCTTAGACTGGGTGTTGTGTAATGAGAGAGGATTAATTAACAATCTCGTTGTGCGAGGCCCCTTGGGAAAGAGTGACCATAATATGGTGGAATTCTACATTAGGATGGAGAATGAAACAGTTAATTCAGAGAACATTGGTCCAGAACTTAAAGAAGGGTAACTTTGAAGGTATGAGGCGTGAATTGGCTCGGATAGATTGGCGAATGATACTTAAGGGGTTGACAGTGGATGGGCAATGGCAGACATTTAGAGACCGCATGGATGAATTACAACAATTGTACATTCCTGTCTGGCGTAAAAATAAAAAAGGGAAGGTGGCTCAACCGTGGCTATCAAGGGAAATCAGGGATAGTATTAAAGCCAAGGAAGTGGCATACAAATTGGCCAGAAATAGCAGCGAACCCGGGGACTGGGAGAAATTTAGAACTCAGCAGAGGAGGACAAAGGGTTTGATTAGGGCAGGGAAAATGGAGTACGAGAAGAAGCTTGCAGGGTACATTAAGACGGACTGCAAAAGTTTCTATAGGTATGTAAAGAGAAAAAGGTTAGTAAAGACAAACGTAGGTCCCCTGCAGTCAGAATCAGGGGAAGTCATAATGGGGAACAAAGAAATGGCAGACCAATTGAACAAGTACTTTGGTTCGGTATTCACTAAGCAGGATACAAACAACCTTCCGGATATAAAAGGGGTCAGAGGGTCTAGTAAGAAGGAGGAACTGAGGGAAATCCTTATTAGTCGTGAAATTGTGTTGGGGAAATTGATGGGATTGAAGGCCGATAAATCCCCAGGGCCTGATGGACTGCATCCCAGAGTACTTATGGAGGTGGCCTTGGAAATAGCGGATGCATTAACAGTCATTTTCCAACATTCCATTGACTCTGGATCAGTTCCTATCGAGTGGAGGGTAGCCAATGTAACCCCACTTTTTAAAAAAGGAGGGAGAGAGAAAGCAGGGAATTATAGACCGGTCAGCCTGACCTCATTAGCGGGTAAAATGATGGAATCAATTATTAAGGATGTCAGAGCAGCGCATTTGGAAAGAGGGGACATGATAGGTCCAAGTCAGCATGGATTTGTGAAAGGGAAATCATGCTTGACAAATCTTCTGGAATTTTTCGAGGATGTTTCCAGTAGAGTGGACAAGGGGGAACCAGTTGATGTGGTATATTTGGACTTTCAGAAGGCTTTCGACAAGGTCCCACACAAGAGATTAATGTGCAAAGTTAAAGCACATGGGATTGGGGGGTAGTGTGCTGACGTGGATTGAGAACTGATTGGCAGACAGGAAGCAAAGAGTAGGAGTAAATGGGTACTTTTCAGAATGGCAGGCAGTGACTAGTGGGGTACCGCAAGGTTCTGTGCTGGGGCCCCAGCTGTTTACATTGTACATTAATGATTTAGACAAGGGGATTGAATGTAGTATCTCCAGATTTGCAGATGACACTAAGTTGGGTGGCAGTGTGAGCTGCGAGGAGGATGCTATGAGGCTGCAGAGTGACTTGGATAGGTTAGGTGAGTGGGCAAAATCATGGCAGATGAAGTGTAATGTGGATAAATGTGAGGTTATCCACTTTGGTGGTAAAAACAGAGAGACAGACTATTATCTGAATGGTGACAGATTAGGAAAAGGGGAGGTGCAATGAGACCTGGGTGTCATGGTACACCAGTCATTGAAGGTTGGCATGCAGGTACAGCAGGCAGTTAAGAAAGCAAATGGCATGTTGGCCTGCATAGTGAGGGGATTTGAGTACAGGGGTAGGGAGGTGTTGCTACAGTTGTACAGGGCCTTGGTGAGGCCACACCTGGAGTATTGTGTACAGTTTTGGTCTCCTAACTTGAGGAAGGACATTCTTGCCATTGAGGGAGTGCAGCGAAGGTTCACCAGACTGATTCCCGGGATGGCGGGACTGACATATCAAGAAAGACTGGATCAACTGGGCTTGTATTCACTGGAGTTCAGAAGAATGAGAGGGGACCTCATAGAAACGTTTAAAATTCTGATGGGTTTAGACAGGTTAGAGGCAGGAAGAATGTACCCAATGTTGGGGAAGTCCAGAAGCAGGGGTCACAGTCTAAGGATAAGGGGTAAGCCATTTAGGACTGAGATGAGGAGAAACTTCTTCACCCAGAGAGTGGTGAACCTGTGGGATTCTCCACCACAGAAAGTTGTTGAGGCCAATTCACTAAATATATTCAAAAAGGAGTTAAATGTAATCCTTACTACTCGGGGGATCAAGGGGTATGGCGAGAAAGCAGGAATGGGGTACTGAAGTTGCATGTTCAGCCATGAACTCATTGAATGGCGGTGCAGGCTCGAAGGGCCGAATGGCCTACTTCTGCACCTATTTTCTATGTTTCTCTGTTTCTATGCTGGCCAACATGCCATTTGCCTTCTTCACCGCCTGCTGTACCTGCATGCCAACCTTCAATGACTGATGTACCATGACACCCAGGTCTCGTTGCACCTCCCCTTTTCCTAATCTGTCACCATTCAGATAATAGTCTGTCTCTCTGTTTTTACCACCAAAGTGGATAACCTCATATTTATCCACATTATACTTCATCTGCCATGCATTTGCCCACTCACCTAACCGATCCAAGTCACTGTGCAGTTAAATTCCTTTTTTTCGAAAGCCAACAAACGCAGACACCATCACTCAATGTCAACTTTCATTGCATGGTTTGCAGCCTTTTCAGTTTAACCTTTCTGCGTTTACACTTAAAGAAAAATATAATCTTCCCTTTTTTCCTTTTCATTGAGTTATAACTATCCATTATTCCCAATACACGTGAGTCACTAAAACGAGCACTTTCTCCTCTTTGTTTCGTTACTTCTTCCCTTGATTGCCTTAATTGCTCAATTTTTGGTTCCATCTTGTCACTCGATTGTAAAAACTGTTGCACTATAATTATACCGGCTTTCTGGGCTCTCTCTGTTTTCTCTTTTTCCCACCAAGTCCTTTGTTCGGCTGGTTCTTGTGACGGGCCCCACCCGTTTTTTAACATTTTGTCAATTAACCCCTTCTGGTCATTTGCATCGAATTTGGAAAGGCAAGTGTTCGAACCCCAGTCTAATCCTTTCCCCCATGCCATTATATGGTCTGAGTTACCTGCCAATGATTGACAGCTCTCCAATCGTTAGTTTAATCCAACCTGTTAACTCTGAAACTTATTCAACCGGTACACTACTTGCACAACACAGTTTTCATCAATGACTTTAAACTAAATTTTTAACTTCAAACTAACTTATCATACTCACGCGGCAGCAAATTTGTTCTTTACCAGACTTTTACAGTTCGGAATACCCAGTTGACAGACAGTCTTGTCATCGCAAAAATCATGTAATTTTGGAATGGTATTTTAATCTTACTCACTCCGACGTATTCTACCAACGAATTGGACCTGAGGGTGGATTCGCTCTGAAGCATCCACCATGCGGAGAATGACGTGAGTAGCACGTGTAGCGAGTTGGTCTTACCGCAGGTGAAGGGTCCACAGCCAGATAGGGAATGGAAGACCATCAGGAAGAGCAGTGCAAGGAAGGAAGTGCAGGGGTCCCCTGTGGTCATCCCCCTGCAAAACAGATACACTGCTTTGGGTACTGCTGAGGGGGATGACTCATCAGGGGAGGGCAGCAGCAGCCAAGTTCATGGCACCGTGGCTGGCTCTGCTGCACAGGAGGGCAGGAAAAAGAGTGGGAGAGCGATAGTGATAGGGGACTCGATTGTAAGGGGAATAGATAGGCGTTTCTGCGACCACAACCGAGACTCCAGGATGGTATGTTGCCTCCCTGGTGCAAGGGTCAAGGATGTCTCGGAGCGGGTGCAAGACATTCTGAAAAGGGAGGGAGAACAGCCAGTTGTCGTGGTGCACATTGGTACCAACGATATCGGTAAAAAAAGGGATGAGTTCCTACGAGACGAATTTAAGGAGCTAGGAGCTAAATTAAAGCGTAGGACCTCAAAAGTAGTAATCTCAGGATTGCTAGTCAGAGTAGGAATCGCAGGATAGCTCAGATAAATACGTGGCTTGAGCAGTGGTGCAGCAGGGACGGATTCTAATTCCTGGGGCATTGGAACCGGTTCTGGGGGAGGTGGGACCAGTACAAACCGGACGGTCTGCACCTGGGCAGGACCGGAACCAATGTCCGAGGGGGAGTGTTTGCTAGTGCTGTTGGGGAGGAGTTAAACTAATATGGCAGGGTGATGGGACCAATGCAGGGAGACACAGGGAAACAAAAAGGAGACAAAAGCAAAAGACAGAAAGGAGATCAGTAAAAGTGGAGGGCAGAGAAACCCAAGGCAAAAAACAAAAAGGGCCACTGAATATAAAGGGACTGCAGGAGGGGTCAAAACTAAAAATCATAGTTTAAAAACTAGTATTAAAACACTCTACCTAAACACACGCAGCATTCGAAATAAAGTAAATGAGTTGACGGCACAAATCATTACAAATGGGTATGATTTGGTGGCCATTACAGAAACGTGGTTGCAGGGTGGCCAAGACTGGGAATTAAACATACAGGGCTATCTGACAATTCAGAAAGATAGACAAGAAGGGAAAGGAGGTGGGGTAGCTCTGTTAATAAAGGATGATATCAGGGCAGTTGTGAGAGACGATATTGGCTCTAATGAACAAAATGTTGAATCATTGTGGGTGGAGATTAGAGATAGTAAGGGAAAAAAGTCACTGGTGGGTGTAGTTTATAGACCCCCAAATAATAACTTCACGGTGGGGCGGGCAATAATCAAGGGAATAATGGAGGCATGTGAAAAAGGAACGGCAGTAATCATGGGGGATTTTAACCTACATATCGATTGGTCAAATCAAATCGCACGGGGTAGCCTGGAGGAGGAATTCATAGAATGCATACGGGATTGTTTCTTAGAACAGTATGTTACAGAACCTACAAGGGAGCAAGCTATCTTAGATCTGGTCCTGTGTAATGAGACAGGAATAATAAACAATCTCCTCAGAAAAGATTCTCTCGGAATGAGTGATCACAGTATGGTTGGATTTGTAATACAGATTGAGGGTGAGGAAGTAGTGTCTCAAACGAGCGTACTATGCTTAAACAAAGGGGACTACAGTGGGACGAGGGCAGAGTTGGCTAAAGTAGACTGGAAACACAGACTAAACGGTGGCACAATTGAGGAACAGTGGAGGACTTTTATGGAGCTCTTTCATAGCGTTCAACAAAAATATATTCCAGTGAAAAAGAAGGGTGGTAAGAGAAGGGATAACCAGCCGTGGATAACCAAGGAAATAAAGGAGAGTATCAAATTAAAAAACAATGCGTATAAGGTGGCCAAGGTTATTGGGAAACGAGAAGATTGGGGACATTTTTAACGACAGCAAAAAATGACTAAGAAAGCAATAAAGAAAGGAAAGATAGATTACCAAGGTAAACTTGCGCAAAACATAAAAACGGATAGTAAAAGCTTTTACTGATATATAAAACGGAAAAGAGTGACTAAAGTAAATGTTGGTCCCTTAGAAGATGAGAAGGGGATTTAATAATGGGAAATGTGGAAATGGCTGAGACCTTAAACAATTATTTTGCTTCGGTCTTCACAGTGGAAGACACAAAAACCATGCCAAAAATTGCTGGTCACAGGAATGTGGGAAGGGAGGACCTTGCGACAATTACTATCACTAGGGGGATAGTGCTGGACAGGCTAATGGGACTCAAGGTAGACAAGTCCCCTGGTCCTGATGAAATGCATCCCAGGGAATTAAAAGAGATGGCGGAAGTTATAGCAGATGCATTCGTTATAATCTACCAAAATTCTCTGGACTCTGGGGAGGTACCAGCGGATTGGAAAGCAGCGAATGTAACACCTCTGTTTAAAAAAGGGGGTAGACAAAAGGCAGGTAACTATAGGCCGGTTAGTTTAACATCTGTAGGTGGGGAAAATGCTTGAAACTATCATTGAATAGCGGGACATCTAGATAGGAATAGTGCAATTAAGCAGACACAGCATGGATTCATGAAGGGAAATCATGTTTAAGTAATTTACTGGAATTCTTTGAGGATATAACGAGCATGGTGGATAGAGGTGTACCGATGGATGTGGTGTATTTAGATTTCCAAAAGGCATTCGATAAGGTGCCACACAAAAGGTTACTGCAGAAGATAAAGGTACGCGGAGTCAGAGGAAATGTATTAGCATGGATAGAGAATTGGCTGGCGAACAGAAAGCAGAGAGTCGGGATAAATGGGTCTTTTTCGGGTTGGAAATCGGTGGTTAGTGATGTGCCACAGGGATCGGTGCTGGGACCACAACTGTTTACAATATACATTGATGACCTGGAAGAGGGGACAGAGTGTAGTGTAATAACATTTGCAGATGACACAAAGATTAGTGGGAAAGCGGGTTGTGTAGAGAACACAGAGAGGCTGCAAAGAGATTTAGATAGGTTAAGGGAATGGGCTAAGGTTTGGCAGATGGAATACAATGTCGGAAAGTGTGAGGTCATCCACCTTGGGGGAAAAAAAACAGTAAAAGGGAATATTATTTGACTGGGGAGAAATTACAACATGCTGCGGTGCGGAGGGACCTGGGGGTCCTTGTGCATGAATCCCAAAAAGTTAGTTTGCAGGTGCAGCAGGTAATCAGGAAGGCGAATGGAATGTTGGCCTTCATTGCGAGAGGGATGGAGTACAAAAGCAGGGAGGTCCTGCTGCAACTGTACAGGGTATTGGTGAGGCCGCACCTGGAGTACTGCGTGCAGTTTTGGTCACCTTACTTAAGGAAGGATATACTGGCTTTGGAGGGGGTACAGAGATGATTCACTCGGCTGATTCCGGAGATGAGGGGGTTACCTTATGATGATAGATTGAGTAGACTGGGTCTTTACTCGTTGGAGTTCAGAAGGATGAGGGGTGATCTTATAGAAACATTTTCAATAATGAAAGGGATAGACAAGATCGAGGCAGAGAGGTTGTTTCCACTGGTCGGGGAGACTAGAACTAGGGGGCACAGCCTCAAAATACGGAGGAGCCAATTTAAAACCGAGTTGAGAAGGAATTTCTTCTCCCAGAGGGTTGTGAATCTGTGGAATTCTCTGCCCAAGGAAGCAGTTGAGGCTAGCTCATTGAATGTATTCAAATCACAGATAGATAGATTTTTAACCAATAAGGGAATTAAGGGTTACGGGGAGCGGGCGGGTAAGTGGAGCTGAGTCCACGGCCAGATCAGCCATGATCTTGATGAATGGCGGAGCAGGCTCGAGGGGCTAGATGGCCTACTCCTGTTCCTAATTCTTATGTTCTTATTATGTTCTTATGTAAAAAACTGGTTTTAACATGCAATGCATCATCCTACGGGGTTGGGTGTGTGTTGCAGGGTAACGATGACGGCCGACTCCAACCGGTGGCTTACGTCTCCAGGTCGCTCTCCCAGGCAGAGCGTGGATACGGCATGGGCGAGAAGGAGGCACTCGCCTGTGTGTACGGTGTGAAAATGATGCACCAGAACCTTTCGGTAGACAGTTCGAGCTAGAGATGGACCACAAGCCATTAATATCCCTGTTGTCCGACAGCAAGGCTGTCAATGCTAGTTCGTCAGCTCGCATACAGTGATTGGCCCTCACGCTGGCTGCGTATGACTACACCATACAGCACCGGCCAGGCTAAACAATGGGCAGCTATGCCGCAAACACTTGGACCAAGTAAAGACAAGGTTCACTGCCAGCGTACGAGCAACAAAGACAGCCCTCAGCATGCACAGTCCCTGCGGCCAGCCCGGACAGGCCGGAATCACCTCAAGTGACAGAGACACGTGCTGAGGCTCAGCCACCAGAGTCACAACTGCAGCGCTCCACGAGAGAGCTTTGACCACCCGATAGACTTAACCTCTGAAACTAAAAGACCTAAGGGGGCGGGTGATGTCACCATCTTGCAATGACAGTAGTTATGTAACTGTAACGCATGCACACTGTACCTGTACCCTTGAAATGCACACATTGACCACAGGGGGGTGAGCTTGCCAGAGACACCACTCACCTGGGTTTCCAGGTATAAAAGGGGAGGTCCCACCCAGGGTCAGCACTCCTTGGTCCTGGGAATAAAGTGAAGGTCACAGAGTGACCGTGTCTGC